>NW_015173241.1:71668-79363 GCF_001447785.1 Gekko japonicus | reverse complement strand
GAACAAGCAGGGGGCCTTTGTTCCACCTCCGAAAGGGAGGGCGACGGAGTTTCCGCGCCACTCTCGGCCACCTCTCTTGCCTCCGCTCTCCCCAGGCTCTTCCCTGAGCATCTGTCTCCAAAACCACTGGCCGCCGCGGCTGGATGGGGGGGGGGGGAGCAGTTTACCGCCGCCTTCCCAGTGGAGTCCAAGGCGTTCCTCTCGGCGCCGCAACTGCCTGGGGGCCTCCCAGGACTGCCGGCGCCAGATCCATTGTAATTTGAGGCCTGCAGCTCTTGAATATGTTTTAGGGCTGGAAGGTAACTACCTTCTCCCATTGCCCTTTAGGTCTCCGCTTCGTGTCTTCTGGGATCTTCGTGCTCTTCAGAGCACAGCCAGCACGTCCTGCTCAGAAGGCAGGGCCGGTAAGACTGGGGATCAGAGGATAAGCCCCTCCCCTCTGGGATCAAAGTTTGCCAGCCCTGCCTACGGAAGGGGGAGGTGCTTTCCCAGGAGTAAGGAGTCAAGGACTGCCCCACTCCTGGACCACCGGAGAAGGAACACTTTTTGCTCCAGTCTTCCCTCCCTTCTGATGCCCAGCTGACTGGAGGTGTGGCTGGCAGGTGCACTGAGGAAGAAGGAGAGGACTGAGAAAAGGGGGGGGGGGAGGAAATGGGCGGAAAGGGGAAAACTGGATGAGGACAGATGAGCATTCCCTCCCTCCCAAATTTTGCAAGTCCCACACTTGTTCACTTATACAGTACAATGCTTTTATCGTATCTTTAGTAACATTATAACCACCTGTTAGAATTAGGTGTTGTGCTAGGAATAATCAGAAAATATGGTAATTAAAATACAAACCATGGAAGGCTGAAAAAAAATTCTGGCCCTCCTAATTTTGGGGTTGGAGCCCACAGCCAAAGAAAAATCGTCAAGATACTATTTTTCTTCCTACTGCAGGACAATTCAAGAACGTTACTGTATACAACTTTAATACAATTATCCTGAATTCAAATCACAGCTGCTCTTATCACGATACAGGCCTACTGCGCTACTTACTTTCTTTTCCTTTCTCTTTGTTTTTAAGCTGTTGTAGTTTCTGTTCTCTGTGCTGTTTCTCCAACTCTTGCTCCTGCCGATGCTGTTCTAACTTCCTCTGATGCTCCAAGAGCTCCTGCTGATGTTTCATCGCCAGAATCTCCTGTTGCTGCTGTTGGGCCAGGAAAGGGGGGTGGGGGTGGTCATAATTGTTTACCTTTTCAACACCTCAGTAGCCATCTTCTAAGCAAATGGATATAGTGGGTGAAGTGAATCAACTGATGTGTAAACTTTTTAAAAATCAGAATGGAACCCGTAGAAAAGAACAGGGAATTGAAGGCTTGTCACTGTGCACTAAATGCTTCAGAAATTACATTTGACAGTGTTTTCACAACCCAGGTGTACCTTCAACAAGAAGATACTTATTAACAGACACACCATAGTTAGATGCATTTAAGAGTTCAAAATAAAATGGTTTTAGAACAAACTATATTATAACATTTTCACAATGACACAAGACAACAGAAATCTAGTGGGGCAAGAGACCATGTGTATTTGAGGATACCACTTTAACAATGCCCTGGACACATACAAGTTTTGGTATTATACAGAAAGCTGAATAGCATAACTGGAATAAAGAAAGTGTGCACACTCTGCTAGTGTCTGGAACTTCACAAAACCCCATTCCACCTGGCTTTAAATGAAATGGATCAGGTAGTGATTACAGCAGTTCCCTGAGGGAAGAACAAAAAATGGTTGGCCTATTCGTACTCTTGTGCATTAAAAGAAACCCCAGGACAGTTTTGTGAGAGAAAATATGTAGCCCTCATACATGTTTTTAATGCTCAGTTGTCAAGCACATAACACAAAAAGAGCCTTTGCATATAGGTTGGTTTTACCATCTCTCCGATTATTTATTACTAGTGGGAACCTGCAAAAAACTTGCAGGGCAGCTATTTCATTCCCCCCACCCTTTGTTTCCTCTCCTATCCCACTACCTCTCACACTCTTCCTTCCTTTTCTTACTCTCTCTCTTCCATGTATGTCACCTTGTCTCTCTTTCTGCCCCCTCATCACTCTTTCTGTCTCCCCACCTCATCGTTCTTTCTCTCTCTTTCTGCTCCACACCCCATCAACTCTCTCTTTCTGCCCTGTCACTCTACCAGCCTCCCACCTGCTCCCCTCCCCCTGTACAGCAGCAGCAGTGGTGGCGGTGGTCCCAGACACCCCCAGCCCCCCCAGCAGCAATGGCAACTCTCCAGGAATCATAACAGATCTCCCAAACTACAGAGAACAATTCCCCTTAGGGTTGCCAGCTCCAGGATGGGAAATTCCTGAAGCTTTGGGAGTGGAGCCTTGGAACAGTGAGGCTTGAGAGAAGCAATCTCAGCACGGTATAATGCCGTAGCCTCCACCCTCCAAAGCAGCCATATTATCTGGGGGAAACTGATATCTCTCCTGGAAAAGAGTTGTAATTCTGGGTGAGCTCCAGCCCTCACCTGGGGGTTGGCAATGGTAGCTCTCATGGAGGAAGTGGCTGGTTTGGAGGGTGGAGTCTATGGCATTATACTGGTCTGATGTTCCTCCCCTCCCCAAACCCTACTCTCCCCAGGCTCCACCCCTCAAATGTCCAGGAATTTCCCAACCTGGAGCTGGCAACCATATTTCCTTCCCATCGAAGAGCCAACCTACCTTTATTTGCCCCTCTGTCTTCAGCTTTCCATCTCCACCCCCTCCCCCACAGCCTCTATCTAGAAAAACTTGTCTTTCTCCACAGTGGAGACCAAAGCAGCTTACATTATTCTCACCTAATTTTTATCTCCACAACAACCCTGTGAGGTAGGTTAGTCTGAAAGTCCGTGACAGATCCAAAATCACCCAGTCAGCTTTCATGACAAGATGAGGATCTGAGCCTGGAGCTCGCAGACCCTACTCTGAAGCTCTAACCACTGCACCACATTGGGTTGTTGAACAGTAGCAAGCAGCCAAGCCCAGTCAAGTCATGCAAGTCAGGTGGTATCAAGTCACCCAGAAGGTGCTGCCAGGACTAGGGTTGCCAACCTCCAGGGGGGGCCTTGAGGTCCCCCAGAATTACAACTCAAATCTAGACAACAGAGATCTGTAACCTTGGAGAAAATGGCTGTTTAGAGGGTGGACTCTGCGGCATTATACCCAACTGAGGCCTATCCCCTCCCCCTCATCGGACTCCACCACAAAATCTCTAGGAATTTTCCAACCTAGACCTGGCAACCCTTGTCAGGCCTGGCTCCAAGGATCCCTCCCTCAAAGGCCAAAATAGGCCTTGAAGGGTCCCTTCCCCCTTCCCCTGCCTTTTACTGACTGAACTAAGCTTGGCATACTATGGTTGCCTAGTAACAGCCACTGAGGGAATCATTTTTTAAAGCTATGGGAGCTCCTTTTATCATTTTCAGCTTTTTAAAGCTGCCTAGTGTTTTTGGTGGGTTTTTTTTTAGATTTCACATTTTTTAATGTTTTTTGCAAACCTAGGGTCATTTTCAGGTCTGTAGAAAGATTTGTCTTGCCTGTTCACAGCTCCAGTCACTGGATTTAAATATCCAAAGATAGCCTGACTTCACTATTAGAATAGAAGACTAAGAGGAAGAAGCAGCAGCACATTTTACATCCCAGCCATCATCCAAAGAGTTTAGGATGGTATACATTTTCTGCCCTCCTCCATTTTATCATCACAAATGCCCTGTACGATAGGTTAGGCTGAGACACTGTGAATGGGCCAAGGTTACCCAGCGAGCTTCTTGGAAGAGTGAGGATTCAAACCTGGGTCTCCCAGATCCTAGTACAACATTTTAACCATGACACCAGCTCTAATTAGGACTAAAAACTCCCAGCCATGGCTTAAATATTAGGCAAGCTTGAACCCTGCAGGAATTCTTTATAAAAATTAAGCCAACCTTGATACATTCAACTGCCAATTTCCAATCTCATTCAGTATCAAAATCACATTTTTCTAAGCTCATCTCACGGTACTTGCTCAGAAGTAGTCTGTGTATCTTCAGCTGAGCTTCCGACAGATAGAATTATCTTTTTGTTTCTTTATGATGCAGTTATGAGCCTTTTCATTTTGCCCACTTCCCTGATAGGTTTCTTTCTTTTACATGATTTTTATGGCATTTTATACCACATAAATGCAAAAATAACATTAAGGTATAAAAGAAAAAAACCTCACACAATGGAACAGGAAATGGTACAAAAATACACTCAATGGAGGAAAAAACCCTGAAATTATCACACTCTGAGTAAAAACTCTGAGTAAAAACAGTGGGGCTATAAAATTTGGGGAAACTTACTCAACCAGCCATGGCTGTCAATGCTTGAGAAGTACCAGTCGCATCATTATTCTGCCCAAATAATTTCAAGATAATCTCTCATTTCCTCCTTTTATCCTCACAACAATCCTGTGAAGTAGGTTAGATTGGCTAAAGTGTGACTGACCCAAGGTCACCACGCAAGCTTCATGATGCTGTGAGATTCAAAACCAGGTTTCCCAGATCCTAGCACTCCTAACCACCATGCAACATTATTCACAACTTCTTAAAAACAACACCACTGGTGAGCATATCAGAATCAGCCACCAATTAGCACCATAAACGATTTCTGAACCACTGAACCACTGCCTGTTTCAGGTACTTTATACCCAAATACCTAAAGGATCGAACTTGCTCAATTTCCCTCCCATAAATTTTCCACAGGGTGCGCTTCCACACCCTGGAGAAAACTAGCATTTTTGTTTTTTCATAATTAATTATAAGAGAGTTTTGTTTACAATAGGAGGAAAACATCGCTAGGGCATGTTTAAGTCCTATTCTAGTGGTAGAAAGAACCACAGTGTCATCTGCATACAGTAAAATAGGTATAGGTAGAGAATTCAGACTAAACACCTTCTTTCGAAACTGAACTGGATGACATCCTGCAACCTTCCTGGAAGAGAGCAGATTGGTTTTGTAACTAACCACTCTATTCTTGATCACTGCATAGTACTATCTTATTTAGCAGAGAAATATCTCCGCTTCCCTAGAGGCAAATTTTATGCTGCCTTTATCGATCTCCAAAAGGTTTTTGACTCTGTTGATAGGCAAATCTTATGGGATAAATTAAATAGGATGACTATAGACCACCGACTACTCTTTTTAATATGTGAACTCCACCAATCGAATACTTGTCAAGTTAGGTATGGCAAGAAGGGCCTTTTAACTCATAAAATATCTGTTTCAAAGGGCGTTAAGCAGGAATGTGTATTAGCTCCAGCTTTGTTTAATCTTTTCCTATCTGACCTCCCTACACATCTTGCAGCAATAGGTACTTTATAAAGTGTGGCCAAAGGTGCAAGCTCTTGGGCATGAGCAAAAAGGGTGGGTGATCTTTTGGGTTCTAGCCTGTGGTTCGCAGCCTGACTTCAATCAAGTCAACCAATGATTCCAGGACAGCCTGAGATGCACTTTTTCTGCTTTTTTTGTTTTATTTGCTATGCACTGGTTTACTTATATATTTTTCTTGTTTTAAGCCACTGGATCCTTTTTGGAGAAAAGCAGGATATGAATGGTAATAAATACATAGATAGGTTCAAGCCATTTACCATGAATCAATCATTGCTTAGAAATTCCATCCCTAAGTTAACAGCCCCTACTTTTGCTACTCAGGTTTTAAGTTATATCACTCACCTTTACATGTTCATGTAGCTGAGCTTCATGCTGACGAGACAGCTGATCATGTTGTCTCTGGAATTCTGCTATAAGGATCTGTCTCTGGATCTGCTGTTTTTGTTTGAGGGCCAGAAGTTCCTGTTGGAGCTGCTGTTCTCGTAACGTAGGTTCTGCCACTGGCATGGAGAACTGATGGTCCAAGTGGAGATCCATGGGGACTACAGATGGTGCAACTTGCAAAGGTAGTGCTGTGGTCACATCAACTGTAAAATGAAAACAAAAAGGTCAATCCACAATCAATAGTGAGTTGGTTGAAACAAGAATACCACATTGTAACTCAGGATTAGAAGGCATTTTGGAATGGAGGTGACAGTGCATGCCATGTGAAAAGCTCCAGAATGAAGTCTGTTTTCTCAAGAGAGAAGAAGTGCTGTTTGTTTTGATAAACTGCAAACATGCTCACAGATAAACAAGGATTACACATTACATTTTCCTGTTTCTCATGTCAAGACTGGTCTCTGTACAAAGAGAAAAGGATCAGACATTCCACTCACAATATCAGTACTTTCTTAAGCACGTTGATTTTTAAAGTACTTTTAATAAAAACTGAAGTTGCAATTTCTAACTGGTAGATTAACCCACAAAAATTCTAGTCAAGTAATATCAATCAGTAAACAACACAATGCATGTGCAAGCTTTTAACCCTTGATAACTCTTCATCATGCTGAATGTTAAATTACCGGAGTATGGTTTATATCAGAATGCACCACTGACATGATGGGAACAAGAAGCAAAAAGACTTGGAGGCAACACAAACTGAAAACATTACTGATAGTCATCCCCCCCCCACACACACATACTTTTTAATACCTAGCCTCATAGAGTTCTGAAGATCTAGAAAACTTTTACATTGTGCTGTGTTGTTATGTTTACTCTTAATTAAAGGTACTATGTGGCTTCTGTTTTTGGATTTTACTATGGACCAATGCGGCTACCCTTGCTCAACTTTTAAAAAAAATTTATTTATTTATTTATTTATTTATTTCAACTTTCTATCCCGCTCACCCCCCTAAGGGGCTCTGAGCGGCTTACAATTCTAATTCCGGAAAATCCTAATCTAGGGCCACATGTATGTTGGTCTAATAGCATTTTTTACTTTACAGACAGCATGCTTGATAATAGCAGTATATGGAGATAACATCCAGATCAGCCCTACTGCCTCTCTACCAGTTTATTTACAGAGAACTAGATATATTGATGACAAGAGAGGGGGGGAACTTGGGGGGAAACGGAAAAAAATGGCAGTTTCATTCTTTCACTCTCGTTTTTACCAGGCAGGTTGAAGAGAAAATTAACTAGCAAGTTGGTTCTACCTATTCTGCATGTCTTTTTTCTCAGAATGTATTTGTACATTTTTGATAAAACAATGTCCTTCCTATCCTTTAAAAAACCCTTTTTACACTGTTATGCTACCTCTCAGCGGATTTAATTGAGAGTAGGCCTTGACATACTTTTAGCGTGCTGTTTTAAGTCTAAAAAATTGTTATTAGGCCTTTATATCTCATCCTCTGGAATGTATTTTTATTTTGTGTTCCAGTTTCATCTTTGGTATTTAATATTGTGTTCCTTAAAAAATGTATTGGTGTTAACTTTTTGCTTCCCCCCACCTTGTTTTTTAAATTTGCCATGAATGCAGCCCTATTGTTTTCCTTTTCTGCTTGAAGTTATATGATCATGAAAATAACTTTGTAAAGTAGCTTTGGCTATCTGGATATTACAATGCCAGCAATGTATTTAATTCCATTGATTTCCCCCCAAAATACATACATAACTGGACAAGTCCACCATGCATTAGTATAACTTGCTACGTTTTCTGGATTTTCATGCATGTATTTATATATATGCAATATTTTCAGCATTTATCAAGATTATAAATGTATCAGGTTTATCTTAAGAACATAAGAGAAGCCAATGAAGGATCAGGCCAATGGCCCATCCA
>NW_015173241.1:43930-71441 GCF_001447785.1 Gekko japonicus | reverse complement strand
CACCCCTCAGCCGCCATTTCTCCAAACTAAAGCGCCCCAAGTGCTTTAATCTTTCTTCATAGGGAAAGTGTTCCAAACCTTTTATCATTCTAGTTGCCCTTTTCTGCACTTTTTCCAATGCTATAATATCATTTTTCAGGTGTGGTGACCAGACCTCTACACAGTATTCCAAATGAGGTTGCACCATTGATTTATACAGGGGCATTATGATACTGGCTGATTTGTTTTCAATTCCCTTCCTAATAATCCACAGCATAGCATTGGCTTTTTTTATTGCGGTCGCACACTGTCTCAACATTTTCAGTGAGTTATCTAGTACAAGTGACATAAATTGGTCAGTTTCCACCAGTTCGGACCCCATCAACATGTATTTACAGGTAGGATTTTTGGCCCCAATGTGCATTACTTTGCACTTGGCCACACTGAATCCAATGGCCACATTGACACCCACTCACCCATCCACAACAGATCCCTTTAGAGCGCCTCACAATCCTCCCTGCTTTTCACCACCTTGAACAACTTTGTGTCATCCGCAAATTTAGCCACTTCACTGCTTACTCCCAACTTCAAATCATTAATGAACAAAATGCATCGGACCAAGTGTTATTTCTTTTATTGGGACTTCAATACCACATATTAATTATGTAGTAGAAATAATATTAATCTTCCATATTAATCTTCCATATTAATACATATTACATATGATGCACTGAAGACAAAGATTGCTTTTTATTCAACTTCACTGATATTCTCATTTAAAATGTCACCACATTTAAGACAAAAATATGGTTATTTTTCTTATTGCCTAAAGAATCTGATAAAGCCAGGATAATATTTTACTTTAATGATACTGCTCATTTAGCCTACAGGCCTTGAGTGATCTCACACTAGATATTACAGGATAACATTTTAATGACATTCTCTACCTATATGACCATAATGCAAAATGCAAACAATGCTACAAAGAAATGCAAGACCAGTTTCCCAAACAAAACAATGTAATGATCACTGCTTGCTTTCAAAAGGAAGTTGCTTCAAAGGTGATAAAACTAAGAAGAAGAAGAGATTGGATTTATACCCCGCCCTTCACTACCCAAAGGTGTCTCAGAGCGGCTTACAAACTCCTTTCCCTTCCCCTCCCCACAACAGACACCCTGTGAGGTGGGTGGGGCTGAGAGAACTCTGACACAAACTGCTCTTTTTCAAGGACAGCTGTGCCAGAGCTTGTGACTGACCCAAGGTCACATCAGCAGGTGCAAGTGGAGGAGTGGGGAATCAAAGCTGGTTCTCCCAGATTAGAGTCCGCACACTTAACCACTACACCAAACTAACACATCTGAACATGTTTGTCAAGTTAGTAAACATTCTTATTTCATACTACTTTCTTAATGACTTCCCTGTGTCCCATGGCCATAGATCTGGGGTACATAAATTCTCATTTCTGAGCAAAAAAAGTACTTTAAAAAGTATGCTCACCCTTTTAATGCAGCTGTGTGATACAAAATAATGTCTAAAATAGGAATATTTTTACACTTTTACTTCTAAATTTGTATTGAGCGTCAGTGCATGCAAAACGCAGCGCAGTATCAACTAACTGCATTGACATCTTTTCTTTGTCTACTTACAGGGCAGGATTCCAATGGCTAACTTCCTCCAACGTTATCATCACTGTCTACAGTTTCAGTGGTACCAGCTAATTATACTAGTATGCCAGTCACATCATATAAGTCACACAGAAACCCAACCAGAACACTATGAGAGGAGTGGTTTAATGACACTAGTGAGGTACCAGCACCACAGGGGGAATAAGTGACCGAAACAAGTCATGACAACCTGCAGACAGCATAGTGATTACAAAGGACTCCACAGCAACCCCCAAGACATCCAATCATGGTACAGCATGCCACCAATGCTCTTGTGAGTGACACAGAGTCAGCCAATGCAGGACAGTGCAGCCACAGCCTCCTGATGGTAAACTGTTGCCTCCCGTATGCAGAATATACAATTCAGAGAATATAAAGAATATAGTTTGCACCACTGGAAGGAGTTGCCATGGCTTGACTGGCAGGAGCTACAGAATCAGCCTATCCAAACAGCTCTGCAAGTGTAGGTTTGAGTCCCTGCCTGAAGCTGAGTTCACTTCTGCCAAGGAGATGCACAAGGAAGGAAACATGGCCACCTCAGAGCCAGCCACAACACTCTCACGCTCGTGTAACTCACCCAACAGAGGCAAAATACCCAACCCTTCTCCTGCTCAAAGGTTACGATCCATGCCAGCGTGGAACTCAGGAACTCCAGCCTCATGCCAGGCAAGACAACGAGGCAACAGCAAAGGATAGCAGAAAAGGCACTTCTATCATACTTCTTTCCAGCATCTCAATACGAAATGGTACCCATGTGGCAGGCATGGGTTCAGTTCCCAAAAAGGGGAATGCTGACGAGAATGCACAGCTCACCTTTTGCCCAGCAAAAGGCTGAGCTAAAGCAAAACAGAAGACGGAGGCCAGAACCCATGCCTCACATTCTCGAGAGCAGTTCTCCAAAGTCACACAACTGGGCATATAGATATGAGACACAGCATAGGGCACTTAGCACTATGCATGAATCTTATAGCTGATACTGAACATACAGAGCAGGGCAAAGTTCTGCAGAGACAGGCAAGGCTCAATGGAAAAGGCACCGTACACCCAAGGCTCCCAAGTTTGTTTTCCACATGAGGAGAGCACCAAGGCAATCAAATGGCACACCTGAGATTTGCCCCATCCAGCACCACCGCAGGGGATAGCCCCCTTGTGCTGATCAGCCCATCATTCTAGCTAGCAAGCCACCAAAACACCATCTCCCTCCTGAACTCAGGACTCATTACCACTGTGCACCGCTATTTACTCCTGTGACCAGTGTTCCCTCTAAGCTGAGTTAGTGCGAGCCAGCTCAATGTTTTTCAGCCTCCGGCTCACACATTTTTGTCTTAGCTCAGGAAGGATGGCTCCAGAGCAAAGTAATTTATGCAGTAGCCAAATTGTTTGCTCACAACTTTCATGCCAGTAGCTCACAAAGCAGAATTTTTGCTCACTTCACAGCTTAGAGGGAACATTGCCTGTAACCTTTACGGTCTACTCTCATTGCTGCCCCCGACACACACTTATGCAAGCGGCATAGCATATCAGACACCGGGAACAATGTGGGGGAGTGTGCAACCATCCTTCCTTCTTGTAAGGCTATATCTCTCTCAGACTGCCCCAAGCTCCCGCCTGGCATGAACTGAATGCTGACGGGAGCTGAGGTTGGGAATGCGCAGTGGTGGGAACCTAACCTAATCTGTCAAACCCCAATCAAACACAAATGCATCTTTAGACCAATCCGCACGCTTAGTGGACAGTGTCAGGAAAAAACTGGAACAGAGTCAGATGAATGGGGTTGCCAGCTCCTTTGTTCTACATAACAACAGCTACATTGGCTCTGACCCCAATTCAAACTGCTGGTGTTGAACGTTAAAGCCCTAAATGGGTTCAAGCCAGGATAAAGAAGGGCCCAACTGTGCCAATATCCACCTGCCCATAACTTGGCATCTTCCAGGGCTGGCCTTCTCCATGTTGCTGACAAAGAGAGAGTCTTTGTTGTCGTGGCCCCCGTTCATGGAACTCTCCCACCCCCGAGTTCCAGCTGGGCCTCTTCAGAACCAGTCTTCCAGAAGCTCATTAAAAGGACTCTTTCCTGAAGGCTTATGCCCCCTTCCCATCTCCCCACAAGTAAGTTTTCGTATTCTAGCCTTTTATTTCATGTTGTCAGCTTTGGTTTTTAGTACTGCTGGGTTTCTTAAGTGTAACAAGAAATTCTTGTTGCTGCACCTTAACAGTAAGTTCCTAACAGTTCTAAGTGGAATCCTAAGGCTGGATTTTTTAATTGCTGCTTAATTTATCATTAATACTTAATTTAATATTAATTGTGTTACTGACGGTTTTACCTTAGATGACACCCTGAGTATTTTTATTGACAGGTACAACCACCACTGCACCCAAATTTGCCCTCTGAAACATAAGAGGCATTTTAGAGATGACTGGCAAGTTGTCTGTCCCGTCCCCGTCCCCCAGCTGTATTTTTGCATACCTTATTGCTGCATGACCCAATGCTTATAAATAGGAAAAGGAGGTAAATAGCTTGGATCACAAATAATTCATGCATGCGCATTCTCATGCCTGCACGGTTTCATGTGAGTTGTAATTATTTGTGGGGGGGAGAGAGACCTATCATTTCTTGGGCAATGGGCATGACTCTTATCCCACATGATGAGGAGGAGCTTCTGTGATCAGGTGCCTTCACATGCAGGCATCATACTGTAGCATTATGAAGTAATTTGAGGTATCTACTCAGAAGCAAAATGACGGGACTAGTTAGAGAGAAGCTGAACGGAAGCTCAAGAGACTCGAATCTCTAATGAATTATCTGAATCTATTATAAAAGCACTTACTGAGGCCCAGACAGAATGCATACCTCAAGTAAGGAGAGGTCCTTCTAGAGTTCTTGAGAAAATGAACAACGGC
This sequence comes from Gekko japonicus, assembly GCF_001447785.1. Taxonomy (NCBI): domain Eukaryota; kingdom Metazoa; phylum Chordata; class Lepidosauria; order Squamata; family Gekkonidae; genus Gekko; species Gekko japonicus. The sequence goes on along the minus strand of NW_015173241.1, from coordinate 66,900 downwards.
CCCGGTCACACGGGCAGGAAACTGCGGGGGAGAAGCGTGGCTGTTTGCCCTGGGGCAAACTACTGCGCAGTTACTCGACCAGACCTCCTGTGGAGGTTCTGTGGAGGTACCGTGGAGGTTCCATGGCAAGGGAGAGGTGCCGATCACAGGACAAGCCGGCGCGCAACGAAGAAGCGTTTTCATTCCTGCACGGTTTCATGTGAGTTGTAATTATTTGTGGGGGGGAGAGAGAGACCTATCATTTCTTGGGCAATGGGCATGACTCTTATCCCACATGATGATGAGGAGCTTCTGTGATCAGGTGCCTTCACATGCAGGCATCATACTGTAGCATTATGAAGTAATTTGAGGTATCTACTCAGAAGCAAAATGACGGGACTAGTTAGAAAGAAGCTGAACGGAAGCTCAAGAGACTCGAATCACTAATGAATTATCTGAATCTATTATAAAAAGCACTTACTGAGGCCCAGATAGAATGCATACCTCAAGTAAGGAGAGGTCCTTCTAGAGTTCTTGAGAAAATGAACAACGTGTAGATAATGGTGATCCAGTAGACATGATATACTTAGACTTTCAAAAGACTTTTGACAAGATACCTCACCAAAGACTTCTGAGGAAATTTAGCAGTCAGGGGACAAGAGGACAGGTTTAAAAACAGAAAGCAAAGAGCCGGAATAAATGGACGGTTCTCACAATGGAGGGAAGCGAGCAGCGGGGACTGGTATTGGGGCCGGTGCTATTTAATGATCTGGAATTGAAGGTGAGCAATGTAGCTGCCAATTTTCCAATGGCATAAAACTTTTCAGGATGGTGAAAACCTAGGCCAACTGTGAAGAGCTCCAGGAGAAAGCATCCAGACTGGGTAAGTGATGTACAATGGGGGGGAAACCTGGTAGAGACTTGGTGCTGTAGTGGACAGTTAGATGAAAATGCCAATGCTGCATGTGGCAGCAGTGCAAAAAGCAGACTCCGTGTTGGGGATTATTAGGAAAGGAAAGGAAAATAAAACAGCCAATATTGTACTCTCTTTTCATAAATCTATGATGAGGCACCACTGGGAATACTGCATACAGTTTTGATTAAAGTTTCCCTTGCCTGAAAACCAGTTGAATCCGACTCTAGGGTTGCGGTGCTTATCTCCGTTTCCAAGCCGAAGAGACAGCGCTGTCCGAAGATGTTTCTGTGGTCATGTGGCCGGCATGACTAGATGCCAAGGCGCACAGAACGCTGCTACCTTCCCACCAAATTGGTACCTATGTATCTACTTGCAATTTCTTGCTTACGAACTGTTAGGTTGACAGAAGCTGGGACCAGAGGCAGGAGCTCCCTTCATCATGCAGCACTCAGGTCTCAAACTGCTGAATTACTAACCTTCTAGTCTGCAGTTCAACGTCTTATCCACTGAACCACCACAGCCTCACAGTTTTGGTTACTATATCACAAAACAGATATTACAAGGGGGAGGATTGCAGAAGAGGCCAACCAAGATGACTAACAGGTTGGAGTACCTTTCCCATGAGGAACGGATAAAGAGACTGGGATATTCAACTTAGACAAAACATGACTAAGGGAAATGATAGAAATTTATAAAATTATGCCTGAGAAGGGAAAAAATAACAGAACTTTTTTCTCCTTCTCCATTAGTACTAGAACTTGGGGGCACACAATGAAGTTGATATGGAACAGATTCAGGATGGACAAAAAATACTTCTTTACTCAGTGAACAACCAAACTGTAGAATTTGCTGCCAGTGGGTGCAGTTGCAATGACAAGCACAGACAACTTTAAAAGGGGACTGGATGAATTTATGAAGAATAGGCCCTTCAGTGGCGTAAGGTTCCCATTTTATGCTGGATTTAGTTATTTTAATAAGCACCCCTTTTTAGAGCGTAGGTGCCACAGACATCTGAAACCTGGAGAATTTCTTAAAGGCACGTCCATGAAAGCCCAGGAAAGAGGTAGAGTGCACTGGCATCACAAATTAAGTGCAATCTCCCCCAGCTCAGGGTTCTCAAAAACAATAAGACTTCACTTCATTCTCAATAACAAAAGACTTTTCAACACTGGAATATCCTGGCATATCCCAGAGATGTCTGTCCAGCCCACAGAAGTGGCTATTTCATTAACCAACACCTGGTTCATCTTCTCCCTTTCTTACTCAGTCAAGAAAGGCACTCAAGTCATTAATTTATACTCCATCCTGTCTCAGGAGCTATCTTGACTCACCCAAACTTTTGTGTCAATGCAGATCTGGCTCACAAAGTTCGAATCCAGTGGCACCTTTGAGACTAATAAAGTTTTATTCAAGGTATGAGCCTTCATGTGCATGCACACTTCTTCAGATACAATGAAATAGAAATTACCAGTCCATACATATAGGCAGAGGATTACCCACCTGAATTTTTAAAGTTTCATTTATTTTATTTATGAATTAATGTTAATCATGTTCCCTCACTCAGGCTCTTTGTGCCCATGCAGATTTGGCACACAATAGACTAATCAAGGTATTTTTTCCACTTTTTCCCAAGAACGTTTGACAGGAGTTAACTTTAAACCAGCCAGTGAGATGCAAACTTCACATCTTGGACCAGTCAGATTCCTGGGAAAGTGGGTTTCCATGTCCAGCTATGGGACTCTTCCCCATAAAAAGACTATCCCAGGTGAGTGAAAGGTATGCCAAGTTTCCCACAACCTGAATACCCCCTGCAACTGTGTGGCAGGCTCCTCTTCAGACCTCAAGCCCAGGATTTCAGGTTGCATGTCCCGTCCCTAAAACTTCCCAATTTCCTCTACTTTCCTTTTTATACATGCACTCTCTTGCTGGTGTTGGGTTTTATTTATTTTTTATTTATCAAATTTATGCCCCGTGTGTGGTTACTTAAGGAATTATTTCTCAGATATTTAGTGTAAGTTATTTACATTTTTACTCCTTTTATTTTATTTTGCATAAGAAGCGTAAAGGTTCCCTTGCTCGAATGCCAGTCGAATCCGACTCTAGGGTTGCGGTGCTCATTTCCATTTCAAAGCCGAAGAGCCAGCGCTGTCCGAAGACATTTCTGTGGTCATGTGGCCAGCATGACTAAACACCAAGGCGCACGGAACGCTGTTATCTTCCCACTGTAGTGGTACCTATTTATCTACTTGCAATTTCTTGCTTTCGAACTGCTAGGTTGGCAGGAGCTGGAACTAGAGACGGGAGCTCACTCCGTCATGCGGCACACTCGGGTCTCGAACTGCTGAACTACCGACCTTCCACAGCCTGCAGTTCAGCGTCTTAACCACTTGAGCCACCGGAGCTCCCTATTTATTTTGCATACAATAAAATTATTTGTTTGTGTTTACAATCACTCTCTCTTTCTTCATAATTTTATTGTAGGTTACCCCTATCGAGATACACCCTGGTATACACAGACCTACAAGGTCCTGTGTTATTCCCTTCTGGAACCCTTTTTAAAGGTAATTTCCTGTTGTCTAGGTCCAGTTTGGGTAACAGTGGTTGCCAGCTATACTGACTGGAGGGAACCTCCACAATCAGGGGGAGTACACTTCCAAATACCAGTGCTAGGGGGCAACATCATGGGAAGGCCTTATTCTCTGCGACCTGTTCTGGGCCCTGCAGAACAACTGGCTGGCCACTATGTGAGACAGAATGCTGGAATACATGGACCACTATTCTGATCCAATGGGTTGTTCTTATGTCCTCAAATTATACAAGGAAGTCTGTAGAAGTGTGGCTGCTGTGCAAGTATAAACCTGCTTGAGACGGTACTGAATTTCAGCTTCAAGCACAACCATCAAAGCAAGCCATTGAAAAACTTATCTCACACATGTAAAATAGGGTATGACTACTGATAGCATTTCATACCAAAATTCTAACTTCTGCTTACTTCATACTGAAATCAATGGTTGATTTTAATAAGCATTAAGCAAGATCTTCTCTGGGTTGAGGCCAACAAGAGCCATTAACATCTCCATGTATGTAGTGTCACCCCCCCCACACACACACACACCAAAGGCCCCCACTGGCTAACACGCTAGAAAATACATGGTGTAAAATGCCAGCAACCAACGCAGAAACTTTCTTCGCTAGCCCATGATTGATTTTGCCTAAAACCAGTTTTTGTTACACAGTGTAAATGAAAGCCTTTCTAATGAAAGCATTCATATTTTTTTAATATTTGTTACAAACAAATCTACCTCATATGCTTTCAGCAGTAGAAGAGTGTGCCAGCTGCAGAAATCATCAACATCATTCCCATTCATTGTATTCATAGCATGGTGTGTCAAACATGACTCATACTATTTCAGTAACCAAAAAAACCTCAGACGTGCCACAAGTGCTGAACAGAAATGATGAGAGCTTCCGACCCTCACCATTCTTTGGGAAACAATAAAATCTTCTTTACTTAATGAACACGTCAGCTAGACAGAAGAGGCATATATTGCCATGAATATTTCATGGAGAACTGCAGAACGGCTTTCAGCAGCTAAGTCTCACAACATATTAGTATGATCAATTTCGTGATGTCTACAGAAAGCACAGAGAACATTCTCAGAGTTCTAATGAATAATAACACAAATTAGATCTAAATTACAAAAAGACTTTATTCTTGAAGTCCAATCATTTCAGTAACAATGATAAAGTTATCAAAGATTATATTATTTTTTTATACAGTGATATAACATTGTTGCACTTGCCTGTAACTGTCGTTCATTAATGCACTTGCACAGGCTGGCCACGGAAATAGTCTCGTCTAGCTTTTAAAATTCCAGAGAGGGGGCACCCTGCCCCTCCTGGAGAGGACACATGTGCATGATTTCCCGCCATATGAAACACGCGCTGTAGGTCCGGGCACCTCCTTCCCTCAGTTCCTGTCAAGCTGCTGCAAGCCCTCTGATTCTATTCTTTTATTTTAATTTCAGAGAGAGATCGTGGTGGGGCAGGAGGGAGGGAATGTTTGTCTGCACAGAAGACGTTGATGAAAACATGGTTGCACTTACTTGTAACTGATGTTCATCGAGTGTCTTCTGTGCAGGCACACATTGGGACCACTAGCGAGCTACTCACCATAGGAGGAGGGGTGAGTCTCTCACTGGAACAATGCTTGCAGAACGGCTTTGCCCACATCAGCTTCTTTTCTTGCCTGATGATCTAAGACATAATGTTTCACAAGCGTCTCTTCTGACACCCGGGTAGCAGCCTTACATATGTCCCAGAGGGGAACCTTTCAATGAAAACCAGCAGACGAACTCTGTGCTATCACCTCTAATGGACATGACTTACTGGCCGCTGCATAGCAGGAACGAAAGGCCACCACCACCCATCTGGATATCAACTGAGATGATGCAGCTTTACCCTTCTTGGGGCCCCAGTAACACATAAATAAAACCTTATCTTTGCTAACTGGTCTGGTTCTTTCTAAATAATAAAGGAGGGCCCTTTTTACATCTAGATTGTGTAGCGTCTTCTCTGCCTCTGAGCTGGGGGCTGGGAAGAATACAGGTAGGACTAACTTCTGGGCAAGATGGAACCTTGAAACCACCTCAGGTAAAAATTCAAGGCTCCCCAATAACTTTGAGAAAGTGAGGGTCTATAGTGAGAGCTGCCAATTCACTCACCCTTCTGGCAGAGGTAATCACTTTTAAGAAGACCACTTTACTTGAGAACAGAGCCAATGAGCAAAAAATTATGGGCTCAAAACGGCAGACTCATAAGTTTGGCCAGGACAAAAGACAGCAATCACTGTTGGATTATGTGGGGTGTAGGGGGAAAAAATGTTATCCAACCCCTGTAGGAAGCGCTGGGACAACTTATGAGTGAAAACCGATGTGCTCTGTACGTCCGCATGGAATGCAACAATAGCCACCAAGTGAATCCTAATGCTGGGACAACTTATGAGTGAAAACCAATGTGCCCTGTACATCCTCATGGAATGTGACAATAGCCGTCAGATGAGTCCTAACCAAAGATACCACCAAACCACCCTACACAAGTGAAAGTAGGTATTCTAGGACAATGGGCATATAAACGTGCATAACCCACCTAGAAGAAGCCTACAACTCAAAGCGAACCCACTTCCTGCTGTACAAATATTGTGTGGAAGGTTTATAGGCGTGTAGCAGAACTTGTTTAACTCCTTCGGGAAAGGAGGGGGCCATGGACGTATCCTCCAGGCTGTCAGGTGTAGACATGCTGCATAGTGGTGCAGTAGGGGACCTTGCTTGAGTAAGTCTAGTACTGGGGGGAAAGGAGATATAACTCCTGCCCACTGGCTGTAGCAAATCTGGTTAGGCCAGAAGAGGGCTATCAGAATACAGTCTGTACAGTCTGCTAGAATTTTCCCTGCTTAGTAGAGGGAAGGGGCGAAATGCATAAAAGAGTCTTCCTGACCAAGTGATCTGGAAGGCGTCCCACCAATGTAAATTGGGTCATTCCCTGCCAAGAAGCAAAACTCTGGTGCCTTTCTTGACTCAGTTGTGGCAAACAGGTCCACATCTGGGTAACCTCAAACCTTGAAGATGCTGATGATATATATGACCCGAATGGACCACTTGTAATTTTTTTGATTCTGCTCCATGTGTCCGCTGTGTGTTCAGGGACCCCACTATGTGGCTGGCTCTGGGTGAAAGGTCTATCACTGTGGCTACCTCCGAAGCCATTACTGCTTCTAGGGAGAGACTCCTGGATCCTGTGCCCCCTTGTTTGTTGAAGTAAAAAAAAAAAGTTGTGGTATTGTCCGTCGATCAGCACCACTTTTGTTCTTCAAAAGATCCGAAAAGGAGGTAATGGCAAAGTCTCATTGCATGGAGTTCTAACACATTAATATGTGGGGTGGGCTGTACCAAAGGCCACCTGCTCAGTACTGAAAAATCTTTTGCAATGCACTCCCTACTCTAATAAGGAAGCAACTGTGGTCAAAGCAGTTTGGGGGTCCCCCTCAAAGAATGCTGTAAAATGACCATGCTTGAGAGGCGACAGATGGGTCTCAGTAAATTACTCTCAGCATTCCACAATTAAGAAGGATAGATTTGCCCATCTACCTCTGATTATCATATATTTATTTCCTTCATCGTGTTTCCCCCTGGAATTAAACCCGAATAAAGTATGACCATATAAGCCAAGCTTGTTATTCCAGTTTGGTCCTTGCATCTGTTAAACGCCATTTATTATGTTTATGCGAATTTGCTGCTCCCTCTCTACCTACATACATGGACTGGACTGGTAACTTCCATTTCAATGTATCTGAAGAAGTGTGAATGCAGATGAAAGCTTATGCCTTAAATAAAACTTGGTCGGTCTTAAAGGTGCCACTGGACTCAAAACTTTGTTCTGTTGCTTCAGACCAACACAGTTACCCACCTGAAACTATTATTCCCATGGTAATAATTCCAAAGGGGTAGCCATGGGTCATCTGTTGCAGTTACAAAACAGGTGCCACAAGGCTGCTGTCCACTATTTCTTTCACATTTCAAACAACTGTTCTATGGATATGAAAAGATGCAAATGCACGCAACCATTCACACTAGCAGCACACTGAAATTGGTAGTTATGTCCCTGATGCTGCTTGGCAACCAAAATCATGCACTAAAACCTTACTACCAGCCATAAAAGATCTCGACAGAGCAATATGCATGACAGCAAAACAAGGACACTGTGCATGTCATCCCTCATGTGCCTGAATCATACGATGTGCTCTCTCCTGCCAGTTTTTACTCTAAGGCTGTTCACGCCTTTTCAGATTCAAATCATCACTGTATAAGAATCACAATAAAATATCCCTAATCCAGGTACCTGTGTGCATTCAGACACAGGACAGGCTTGAGTATGAGCAAGGTAATTCTGTATGTCCATGGAGCTGTTTCATATACTGCAACATATGAAGAACCCTTGTTCACAGAACTCCACATCTACAATGATGGGACCTATGGAATTTTAGATAAGGTTGACGGCTGTCAGGAAAATAAAGTAGCGCCAATATGATATTTCAAAGGAATCAATTTCTAAAAGAACCTATTTAATACAAATCTTCCTAAACCTATAATTCAAGACATGAATTATCGAATCATGACATTTCATTTCATCTCTATAAGATGCTTCTCTCATACCACTTGATACACACCAGCATAAAAAACTTACTTCTAAAATGGTATTGTTTAGAAGAATGCACTGAATACGCAAAATACTCTTTCTCCTGTCTATACCTCTGTAAATGTCAAAACACACTGAAGCACTAAAAGACAGTGAGATCATAGCTATTTATAGAAACAAGCTTCTGCAGTATGTGACTGCAGTGTCAATATAAAAGAATAAAACCGTGCAAGTAGAGAAAAACTTGGCAAATGCGACCAAACACAGGTGAGAGCACATGGCAGGGATGGCAGCGATGTGAGCTCACTTTTCTGCTACCACTGTGTCTATTCAACATCATCCAGCAGAGCTTTTCTGAGATACAAAGGACTTTTACCTCAAGCCTCAAATGGTGTTGACCTGCAAAATATACAAGCCCATTGTGATTCCTTTGCAATGTACTTTGCAGATAAAACTGCTCACATCCAACATGACACAGAAACCACAGTTGCACTTGTTCAGTCTCAGAATTAGTAACGGTAAAGGTTTAGCTTGCTCGAAAGCCAGTTGAATCTGACTCTAAGGCATAGTGCTCATCTCCGTTTCCAAGCCGAAGAGCCAGCGATGTTCAAAGACGTTTCTGTGGTCATGTGGCCGACGTGACTAGACGCCGAGGTGCACGGAATGCTGTTACCTTCCCACCAAAGTGGTACCTATTTATCTACTTGCAATTTCTTGCTTTCGAACTGCTAAGTTGGCAGGAACTGGGACCAGAGACGGGAGCTCACTCCGTCATGCAGCACTCAGGTCTCGAACTGCTGAACTACAGACCTTCCGGTCTGCAGTTCAGCGTCTTAACCACTGAGCCCCTGCAACCCTAGGGGTGTGCAAAAAAAACCTGGAATTTTTTCGGTTCAAGTATATAGAATCCTAAATCTCAAAACTGGTATGGTATTCAGATTCAGGAAATATTCAGGAAACCCAATTTTTTTCCTGCTCCATTATACCCTATGGGGACCATTATAGTCAAAAGTCCCCATAGGGCATAAAGGAGAATCGATGTGGGGGTATCTGGGGCTCTGTTTTTTGAGGTAGAGGCACCATATTTGCAGCACAGCTCCTGATGCCTCTCCTAACCCCCCCCCCCCCAAGTTTCAAAAAGATTGGACTAGGTGGTCCAATTCTATGGGCCCCAAAGAGGTGCCCCCAACCTCCATTGCTTTCATTGAAGAGGAAAAAAGGTGTTTAAAGGGCCCACAGACCCATTAATTGCCTTCTCCAAGCCATGTGACTCTGTGGTGAGTGAATTCCAAAGGCATTTAAAGGGCTCAGTCCCTTTAAACACTTTCTCTAAGCAGCAAGTTCATCTGGAAGGCGTTTAAATGGACTGTGAGCCCTTTAGACACCTTTGGAGTTCATTCACCATGGGGTCGTATGCCTTGTGGAAGGCATTTAAAGGGAACATAATCCCCCAAGTCCTGAATATAACAATAACCCATATCTGTATTTGGCTGAAACAACATCTGGAAAATATCAATAAGGTATATTTTGGATATTTTTTCAGCTCAGATTTACCCAAGCACCTCCCCCTCTGGGATGTTATTGGAGCACAGATTCGTCTTAGTTGTACAGATGACTTTCAGTTGCTTAGGCCTGAGAGTAGACAAGATACTTCAAAGAATGTGGCCCACCACGTCTACATAACAACTGGCGGGACTGGGTCCAGGAGGCAATAAATGACTATAAGTAGGGTGTAGTTCTGACCACTTTGAAAGAGGCAGTGGTGAAACACCTCCTGAAGATGGTATCCCTGGATACAAACGACCTAAACTACTATCACCCAGTGGCTAATATTCCATTCATTGGCAGGTTGTGGTGGCTACACAACTGTAGGCAGTCTTGCAGGAGATGGATTATCTAGACCCATTTCAGTCTGAATTCAGGCCAGGCTTTGGGATGGAAATGGCCTTGGTCAAAATGGCTGATGATCTTCCTGGGGAGAGTGATGAAGAGCACCCCTGTTGATTCACCTGGACCACTGGCCTTTAGGATTTAAAGGACCTCCTGATGGCACCTGGTATTTTTTGGCCACTGTGTAACAGAGTGTTTGACTGGATGGGCCATTGGCCTGATCCAGCATTGGCTTCTCTTATGTTCTCACCAGCTTTCAATACCATCAACTGTGGTATCCTTCTGGAGAAATTGGCTGGGTTAGGAATAGGGGACACTGTGCTTTGATGGTTCCACTACTACTTAACCGTCTGATTCCAGGAGGCGGCACTGGGGAACTGCTTCTTGGCTCCATGGCATTTAAGCTATGAGGTCCCAGAGGCTTCCACCTTATCCTCCATGCTATTTAATATCTACATTAAACCACTGAGAAAGGTCATCTGAGGATCTGGAATAAGGTGCTACCAATACATGGACAACAGTCAGGTGGCTCTCTGGAAGTTCTGAATAGTAACCTGGAGAAGGAGATGGGATGGAAGAGGGCCAATAAACTGAAACTCAATCCAGACAAGACTACAGTGCTATTGGTCAATGGAGTAGTTGCTTGGGCACTGCAGAGCCAGCTTGCCTTTGAAGGGACTGCACTCCACCTGAAGAAGCATGTTTGTACCTTGTGGGTTGGTAACAGATCCTGGCTTATGCTTGGAGACTCAGGCCTCTGTGGAATGTAGTGCATTTTATCAGATCCAGCTGGTTCACGAGCTACAGTCATTCCTTGAAAAACATGCCCCGATCACATCCAAGCTAGATTACTGCAATGCACTCTTCATGGGGCTGCCTTTGAAAATAGTTCAGAAACTTCAATCGGTCCAAAATGCAGTTGCCAGACTATTTGTCAGGAGCTGGTTGCAAGGACTGTAAAATCCTTGTGGTGAAAGATCTGCACTGGTTTTCCATCTCTTTCTAGGCACAATTTGAAGTAGGGATTCTTACCTTTAAGGCCTTAAACACCTTGGGGCCAGGGTAACTGAAGGACTGTCTTCACCCATATTATCCAGCCAGCCAGTTAAGATCTGCCTCACAAGCCCTGCTCTCTGTGCTCCCACCTTCAGAGGTGAGGCAGGTGATGACTAGAGACAGGGCATTTTCTGTGACAGCACCTCACCTTTGGAGCTCTCTGCCCTTTGAGACTCACCTAGCGCCTGCCTTACTTTCTTACAGGCAGTATGCTAAAACACATCTATCTACCCAGACTTTTAATTAGAGGTCCAGACTGCTTTTTAATTGTCTGTTTCTGTTTTATGGATAGTTTTTATGCTGCTTACATCGAACGGCTTGTTTTTAATGTCTTTTTTATCTATTGTGGTTTTGAATTTAAGTTGCCTGGGTCAGAATTCTGAAGAAGCAGCACAGACATATTCTAAATAAATGAACAAATAATATTTTTCCTATAACAAGATACATCTCAGCATGGAATAACAGCAAACCATAGCTGAAAAACACTGTATTAACTTATTTTAATGAAATGTCAGCAAAAGACAAGATATTTCACAGCACAATCCTAAACAGCTGGAACTCAAGGAGTTTCTAGGGAAATCAAAACATTATTGTACATAGATGATGTGGTTTTGGTGGCCTGCAGCAGTTCGTTATTTTTCCCTTCCTGACAGAATATCCTCCACATACTGGCACGAAAAGTCTTATTAAAATCATCGCCTGAAAAATCTGCTTTTTCCTCTTTAACTTTGTAACAACTGGCTTTGGGAACTTTAAAGTTAGCACACCGCTCTGTCATAATAAAGGATATTACACGGACTGTGTTCTTAGCTTTTACTTTAAACAAGAAAAACACTGTGTATTAACTTATTTTAATGAAATGTCAGCAAAAGACAAGATATTTCACAGCACAATCCTAAACAGCTGGAACTCAAGGAGTTTCTAGGGAAATCAAAACATTATTGTACATAGATGATGTGGTTTTGGTGGCCTGCAGCAGTTCGTTATTTTTCCCTTCCTGATAGAATATCCTCCACATACTGGCACGAAAAAGTCTTATTAAAATCGCCTGAAAAATCTGCTTTTTTCTCTTTAACTTTGTAACAACTGGCTTTGGGAACGTTAAAGTTAGCACACCGCTCTGTGAAATTGGGCTGGTCATAATAAAGGATATTACACGAACTGTGTTCTTAGCTTTTACTTTAAACAACCTCTTCCCTATAAAATGGATAGTGATATGACTGATGTCACCCTTGATACCTCTCTCCCACAAGCAGGCAAAAGACTAATTAAAAAAATATTTATACCCCTCCTCCCTCTTGGCTTAAGGTGGCTGTTCAGGGTACCACCCTGATTATGTATTAGGGTAGATGATGATTTCATTTCTATACTGCCCATAGCCAAAGCTCTCTGGGTGGTTTACAAGTATAAAACAATAAAATACAATAAACATTAAGCATTAAAAACTAATTAAGATAATACAGAAACATTAAAGAACACTAGACCTGACCCAGAAAGATCTGACCCAAAACAAAAGAAAAATACATGGCTAATTTTATTGGACCCCTGCATAACCAGGGAGATCTTTAAAGGCCTCCGCAAAAGAGGGCTGTCTTAACCTGGTGACAGAAATATGACAAATCTGCAAGAGACGGGCTGCAGCAGGGAGGCTGTTCCAAAGATAAGGGACTATCACCGAAAAGGCCCTTTTTCTAGTTGTCACCCTCTAAGCCTCTTGAAGGGTTAGCACCCAGAGGAAGGCCCCGGAGGTAGAGTGTAGTGTCCAGGTAGGTTGGGTTTGGGAGAGGCACTCCTTTAAAGGCCTCCGCAAAAGAGGGCTGTCTTAACCTGGTGACAGAAATATGACAAATTTGCAAGAGGCGGGCCGCAGCAGGGAGGCTGTTCCAAAGATAAGGGACCATCACCGAAAAGGCCCTTTTTCTAGTTGTCACCCTCTAAGCATCTCGAAGGGTTAGCACCCAGAGGAAGGCACCGGAGGTAGAGTGTAGTGTCCAGGTTGGTTGGGTTTGGGAGAGGCACCAACAGGTATTGTGGTCCCAAGCCATGTAAAGCTTTATAGGTTAGGACAATTGGGACTAGAAACATACAGGCAGGCAATGCAGGTGGGACAGAACTCATCTTATATATTCGGACCTCTGGGTCCCAGATATTAATCTAGCTGCAGCATTCTACACCAGATGCAATTTCTGAACAGTCTTCAAAGGCAGGCCCATGTAGAGTGTGTTATAATAATCTAGTCTGGAGATCATCAGAGTATAAATTACTGATGCCAGGCTATCCCTGTCCAGGCAGGGGCAAAACTGGGCCACCAGCTAAAGCTGGTAGAAAGTACTTCGAGCCACCGATGCCGCCTGAGCCTCAAATGACAGAGAAGGATCAAGGAGCACCCCCAAGCTGAGAACCTGCTCTTTCAGGGGGACACTGCCCCATCAAGAACAGGTTGTACACACACACCCCAGTCAAAGGAGTCACCTTTGTACTCTCCACAGATGTATCAACCGTGACCGCCTGCACTATTCTGCCACGCAGTTTCGTGAACAAGGCACATAGCAACTTGTAAACTGCCAGAAGCTCCAGGTGGATGATGCGGAGCTTTCGTTTCTGAGCCAAACAGAGTTGACAGATGAAATCAATGTTTGGTGGGTGCCCCAGCCCTCTGCAGTAAGAATAAAATGCAGCTCTGGAGTAGTAATTTGTATACCTTGATAGAAGTTTCATCGAGAAGTCCACCGCAAAAAAGACTGAAACACCTTCTAAAGAATTAGAAGGAGCGCCTCCTGTGAATCTGTCTCTGGTTGAAAATGGCAGAGAAACTAAAACTTCAATTGTTTCATACGTATAGCCTGGTATGCTGCATTACTGAAACTGAAGCTGCTTAAAAGGCCCAGAAATTGCTGAAAGATTTTCACTGTTCACAATGAATGGTGAATAAGACCAAAGCCAACTCCACAAGAGTCATCTTCCTGTCTGGAGGCTGACAGGGTAATTCTGGAACTCTCATCCAGGAGAGTTCACGTAAACTTCAGGGTTCTTGAAGGCTTGGGATGCAATTTCTCTCCATTCATCCAAAGGCCCAGGGAGGTTAGGATACTCAATGTTGCTCTGAGAGGAAGGAGGGAAAGACAAGAGGGCACTGTTAAGAGCCAGTCATCCATGTAAGGGAAGACTATATACTGCAACCACTGTGATGTGCTGGGGGAACACCCTTGGAGAGTGGAGAGTAATAGTAGTAGTAGCAGCTATCTCCCACAGAAAACCACATTAATTGACAATGTTGAGGGTAGATGGAGATAAGGAAAAGGGTATCCTTGAGATAGAGGTGACCCAGGTTTCTGCATCAGGAAGAGCAAGTTGGATGTTATGGCCACCATCTGAAACGTCATAGTCTTAATTCAGTGACACCCCTGAGAACAAAGAATCAAACAGCTGCTTCAAGTCATATTTGGCAATGGTTTTTACATGTTTTAATTTGGTGCTTCGTTACTAGGAGAGGTTAAGCCATAGATGGATGGCATGCTAGGTGTCAGGCAGATGTTTTCGTGTTGGGAGATCTTCTCCCAGAAGAAGAGCTGCAGTGTGCCATGCACACAAGGTAGCTTGTTACCTTAAAGGACATAGCTCCTGATCTGTAAACCTTCTCCTGAATGCATCCTATTTTTTACCTATGGTTTTTACATGTTTTAATTTGGTGCTTTGTTACTAGGAGCGGTTAAGCCATAGATGGATGGCATGTTAGGTGTCAGGCAGATGTTTTCGTGTTGTGAGATCTTCTCCCAGATGAAAAGCTGCAGTGTGTCATGCACACAAGGTAGCTTGTTACCTTAAAGGACATAGCTCCTGATCTGTAAACCTTCCCCTGAATGCATCCTCGTTGTGAGCCAGCGATTTGGCCACTGCATAAATTAGTTTGCTCTGGAGCCATCCTCCTGAGCTAAGACAAAAATGTGTGAGCCTGAGGCTAAAAAACTGTGAGCTAGCTCACACTAACTCAGCTTAGAGGGAACACTGCCCTGGACTGTCTTCTTGGAAGTTAGAGGTAGGGATGGGCATGAACTGGGAAAATGCAGTTCAGTTCAGTTCGTGGTATGCCTGGTTGGCGAACAAAGAACTGTCACGAACTTTTAGATACTAGATGAACCTGTTCAGTTCGTGAACTTTGTGATGCAGCAGAATGGCCCCCTGGCATGCTGGAGACACCAAATTCACAAGAGATCTCCGCTATTCGCTCTCCAAATTTGGCAATGATTGGATTTATGGAGTATGAATTACAGCTCCCCAAAGAAAGTGCTCCCAGGAAAGGGCGTTGTGGGAAAATGGCAGAAAAGACAAGCACAGGTTCAAGAGTTTCAGGAGTGTATAGAATGGATCCTGTGCAAAGGATAGCTTTGGGAAAAGTGCAGAAAAGGGCAACTAGAGTGATCAAAGGGTTGGAACACTTTCCCTATGAAGAAAGGTTAAAGTGCTTGGGGCTCTTTAGCTTGGAGAAACGACGACTGAGGGGTAACACGATTGAGGTTAATAAGATTATGCATGGGATAGAGCAGGTAGAGAAAGAGGTACTTTTCTCCTTTTCTCACAATACAAGAACTCGTGGGCACTCAATGAAATTGCTGAGCGATCAGGCTAAAACAGATAAAAGGAAGTACTTCTTCACCCAAAGAGTGATTAACACATGGAATTCACTGCCACAGGAGGTGGTGGCGGCTACAAGCATGGATGGCTTCAAGAGGGAATTAGATAAGCATATGGAGCAGAGGTCCATCGATGGCTATTAGCCACAAGATATAGATAGGGACTCTGGGGCAAGTGATGCTCTGTATTCTTGGTGCTTGGGGGGGGCAACAGTGGGAAGGCTCCTAGTGTCCTGGCCCCACTGCTGGACCTCCTGATGGTACCTGTACGGGGTCTGAGTTACGGTCCCCCAAATAAGGTGCCCCCATCCTTCATGATTTCCAATAAAGGATGGGAAGCAAAAAAAAAAGCAACATCAACAGAAGCCCTGCAGAACAGAATCAAAGTCCCAGAGAATCTCTGCAGTAGAAACTGAAGGTGGGGGGGCATTTCTGCAAGCTAGCAGAACCAGTGCAATGTGCCCAGAAGAACCAGTGCCACTGTGGCATTGCAAACACAACAGAACTAAGGTCAAGCCAGGAAAGTGTTTTGAGGGGAAATGTCAGGTGCAGGTTCAAAAGTATATAGAATGGATCCCTTACAATCAACAAACACCAAACACACAGGGAACCTCACCCTGCCACAAGCTCCTCTACAATCTCTCCAAGGTGGAGGCAGATTACATTGCTGGGGTCCCAGTTAAGGAACCCCCCCCCAAAGAGGTCTCCCACATTTATACCCTCCCAACCCTCCTGAGTGTGAACACCTTTGTGTGTTGTAAGGGTAAAAGTGGGTGCAAAGGATGATGATGAGGGAGTACTTCACCGAGTCCCATGAGCCTGCTGACACCGATCTCCTGGAGTACTGGTCACGCAAGGCTGTCATCTGGCCTGACCTCTCTTGTTTGGCCATGAGCCCTGAGTCCACCTAAAACCCAAACCCCACCATTGGACAGGAGTTCACAATCAGGAGGATACAGAATGTGGGTGCCAAGGCACCTACTAGCTAAGCACCACCACTCAGCATGAGCAGAGAGACAGGGGGCTTAGTCAGCAGATGTGAAGAGACT
The DNA here is from genome assembly GCF_001447785.1 of Gekko japonicus. Classification (NCBI taxonomy): domain Eukaryota; kingdom Metazoa; phylum Chordata; class Lepidosauria; order Squamata; family Gekkonidae; genus Gekko; species Gekko japonicus. The sequence continues at coordinate 50,185 of NW_015173241.1, read as the reverse complement.
GGGTGACCCTCATACTTTGGTAGGAAGGTGGTGGCTAGCACCACCAATTGCCTCTTCAATGTATTGGGGTGTAGGCAGGCCTTTGTCCAGCCCGCTCTGTAAGAAAAGCAATACGTCCTTTACAGCTGGGTTCAAACTCTCCATGTGACTTTCAGTGCACCAGAGCTGGACAACCTTCCACATAACATCATAGATTCTAGGAAGATGACACATGTCTGGCAGCTAGAACAGTTTTAATCACTTTGTCCATGAGTGAAAACTGCTCTACTGACCCAGGTTCAAGAGCCAGGCAGTTAACTTGAGACTCCCTGGGTCCTGATGAACAATCAGTCCCTTTGCCAAGACACCAGATCTGGAGGTCACGGCCACCTGGGCCAGAAAGAAGAAAAATAAATGACTTGTTCTCCCATTTCCTTCACCTTGAGAAGGAATCGAGCCAGAACTGGCATCGGAGGAAACATGTAGTTAAACCCTCCAGACGGGTTTCCTGGAAAGCATCCATCCCCTCCACCTGGGTATAAACGTACCTGGGGAAAAACCTTGGAACCTTTGCATTGCTCTTGGAGGCAAACAAATCCAGAACTGGCATGCTGAATCTGTGTACCAGCTGGCTGAAGACTGATTTCAGAGACAGTTCGTTTGGGTTCAAGGTCAATCTCGAAAGCCAATCCACTTTCCTGTTGACCAGGCCCTGAATGTATTCTGCTCTTATGCTTTGCAAGTAACATTCTGATCCCCTTGTGAGCCTTGATGCTTCATGCTGAGGGCTTCTCAACCTGGTTCCCCCTCTCTGTTCACCTGGGCTTTCGCAGTCATGTTGTCAGTCCTCACATACCGGTCGGAAGAAAACGGAAAGCCAAGGAAATGTCTCTCAACTCGAGACAATTTATTGGTTTGGACCAAGTCTGATGGGACCACTTCCTTGCAAATAAGCTGACTCCATGTGAGCCCCCAATCCCTCCAGGCTGGCATCCATCATCACCACCAGCCGGGTTTCCTGGAAAGCATCCATCCCCTCCACCTGGGTATAAACGTACCTGGGGGGAAACCTTGGAACCTTTGCATTGCTCTTGAAGGCAAACAAATCTAGAACTGGCATACTAAATCTGTGTACCAGCTGGCTGAAGACTGATTTCAGAGACAGTTCGTTTGGGTTCAAGGTCAATCTCGAAAGCCAATCCACTTTCCTGTTGACCAGGCCCTGAATGTATTCTGCTCTTATGCTTTGCAAGTGATATTCTGATCCCCTTGTGAGCCTTGATGCTTCATGCTGAAGGCTTCTCAACCTGGTTCTCCCTCTCTGTTCACGTGGGCTTTGGCAGTCATGTTGTCAGTCCTCACATACACTGGTCGGAAGAAAACGGAAAGTCAAGGAAATGTCTCTCAACTTGAGACAATTTCTTGGTTTGGTCCAATTCTGATGGGATTACCTCCCTTGCAAATAAGCTGACTCCATGTGAGCCCCCAATCCCTCCAGGCTGGCATCCATCATCACCACCTTCTCTGGCATGGGAAGAAAGGATTTGCCCTTCAAAAGGTTGGAGGAATTGGTTCACCAAGTTAAGGGTGATCTAATTTATCCAGAACTGGAATTCTCCAATGAAGTTTTACTGCTATTGCGATCTGCCAGGGAAGACAAAACCACTGCAAAACTCTGCAGTGTACTCTCGCCCATGGGACTGTCTCGATGGCTGAGATCATGTGGCCCAGGAGACCTGAAAGGAACATGTTATCCAAGGTATGCTGAGAAATAACTCACTGTGTCATGGTGGCTATCACTTGTGCCTTCTCTGATGGGAGGAAAAGTTTCCCTATGATGCGTCCATCACCACCACTCCCAAGTGGATTAATATGTGCATGGGCAACAAGTGGCTCTTCCCAAAGTTGATCACAAACCCACATTGCTGAAGAAAGCTTATCGTCCTGTGGAGGTCCTCTTCTCCCTGGAGAATGAACTCAGTAGAAGATTGTCCAGGTGGGGTAAATATGGAGGGCATTGTTCCAAAGAGCTGCCACTAACGATACCATCAATTTGGTGAAGGTCCTGGCCCAAAATTGGACGTGTCAGTCCAAAACTGTGAATCTCAAGAACTTTCAATGAGAAGGCCACCTGGAATGTCCAGATACACCTCAGTGAGGTCTACTGAAGACAAGAACACCCCCCACCCAAAGTTCACGGCCTCTAGGATGGATTTGAGAGTCTCTATCCAGAACTGACAGAGCTTCAGTGTCCAGTTTAGTAACTGGAGGTCCAGCATGGGGCATCATTCCCTGTTCCTTTTTGGACCCACAAAAAAAATTAAGTATAGACCTGAACCACATGGGTTTGAAGGGACCAACTCTATGGCTCCCAGTGGGATAGCTTGAAGAACTCGTTTAATATTTGTTTGATTGGGAAACAGAGGAGACTGCAGAAACCTTCTTGGAGATGGTGAGGCAAACTCTAGCTGAAGACCTGAAGAAACTGTCCAGAGGACTCACCAATCTTGAACTGACTGTTCCCAATGAATGGCGAATTCCTGCAGTCTACCTCCCACACCCCCGGGAGTGGCATCAGCTCTGACTGGGGCATCTGGCCTTACCCTTCGAAGGTTTAGCCTGAGTATTGCCTGACTGGGAGCTTGATGACGAAGACTGGAACCTGTAGGAAGGTCTGTTGCGATTCCAGGAAAGTCTTCTGTTGTCCTGGAAGTTCCTTGATGACCCAAATGCCCTAGAGCCATGAAAGGAAGAGTTCAAAAGTTTGGGTCCTCTTCCGGAGCCCCTACAGTCTGAGTATGGGAGGACCTTCTTCTTCTGTTCAATCTCAATTAGAATACCTTCCATCTTGTCCCCAATGAGCTTGGAACCTTTGAAGGGATGACACTAAGGCTTTGGGTGAAGTGGCCACTGACCAGTTTCTCAGCCAGAGGTTGCTTCACGATAGCACGGATGGACCTTGCAAAAAACTGCAAAGTGCTCGAAGTAGCATCAAGCTACAAAAACCATGACCTTCTCTAACATCTGGAGGTAGGAAGTCAATTTAGGAGGGATATCAGCCAAAGGTATGATGCATGGGCTAGAAAGGAAGAAGCAGCTGAAACCTTAATAGAGAGGGCACAAGCCTCATGGGCTCTGTGAAGGGCTACATTGCTCCTATGGTCTGCAGCCTCCTTAAGTGCCCCTCCCCTCTACTTAGGAAGGTCCAAACTGGCACCATATCAGCCAAAGGAGCATCCACCACAGGAATACGCAAAATATTGTCGGTTGAAGCTGGGAGGGCATAGTGCTTCTTGGCCTGAGCCACATGGAACCTGGGATGAACAGGCGCTTCCCACTCATCTCTCACTTCCTGGATGAAGATCTTAGGGAAAGGGAAGATAGAGCCTGCTCCTCTAGATCTGGACATAACCTCCTTGTCTCCCGCTGAGTCAGGATCCCCCTTCCTCCTGACGAGGAAGATCTGCTGCAGGAGTAGATAGTTTTAGGATCTTTAGAGCAGGGGCAATTAATGCAGATAAGTACTCAGTAGCAAAAAAAGCCTCTTGGGCTTCAGAGGAGGTAGGAAGTCAATTTAGGAGGGATATCAGCCAAAGGTATGATGCATGGGCTAGAAAGGAAGAAGCAGCTGAAACCTTAATAGAGAGGGCACAAGCCTCATGGGCTCTGTGAAGGGCTACATTGCTCCTATGGTCTGCAGCCTCCTTAAGTGCCCCTCCCCCTCTACTTAGGAAGGTCCAAACTGGAACCATATCATCCAAAGGAGCATCCACCAGAGGAATATGCAGAATATTGTCGGTTGAAGCTGGAAAGGCATAGTGCTTCTTGGCCCGAGCCACATGGAACCTGGGATGAATAGGCGCTTCCCACTCATCTCTCACTTCCTGGATGAAGATCTTAGGGAAAGGGAAGATAGAGCCTGCTCCTCTAGATCTGATCTCCTCATCTTCCGCTGAGTCAGGATCCCCTTCCTCCTGACGAGGAAGATCTGCTGCAGGAGTAGATAGTTTTAATGCAGATTTAAAAAGCCTCTTGGGCTTCGGAGGAGAGGATTGATCCTCATTACTGATCGAACCTTCTTCCTTTCTGGACAGGTCAGGATCTCGATCAAAGAGAACACAGGAATTAGCCAAATTTGGTGAATAGTCTACTTGTGAGTAATATGCAAAGGACAATGCTTTTTTCCACCCTTGGTGAGGACATTGGACAGATCCTGCCCCTGACTCCATGGGGTGTCTCCTTGTGCTGCTTAGATCTACTGGATTGCTTCCATGGGCTGGCGAAGGGGAGGAGTGATGGCGCGGTTGCTGCAATCCATTTTATCCGTAGCCCCTTCTATAAAAGATTCCAACCACTGTTGGAAGACCTCTGGGATTCCTGGGGGGGAGGGTCAAGGCTCTCCTTCTCCAGCTTCATTGTATCCTTGCTCAATCCTACTGTAGGGGAGAAAGAGGCAGATGTTTTGGCCGAGGAGGAAAGAGAACAATGGGGAAGATAGAGCCTGCTCCTCTAGATCTGATCTCCTCATCTTCCGCTGAGTCAGGATCCCCTTCCTCCTGACGAGGAAGATCTGCTGCAGGAGTAGATAGTTTTAATGCAGATTTAAAAAGCCTCTTGGGCTTCGGAGGAGAGGATTGATCCTCATTACTGATCGAACCTTCTTCCTTTCTGGACAGGTCAGGATCTCGATCAAAGAGAACACAGGAATTAGCCAAATTTGGTGAATAGTCTACTTGTGAGTAATATGCAAAGGACAATGCTTTTTTCCACCCTTGGTGAGGACATTGGACAGATCCTGCCCCTAACTCCATGGGGTGTCTCCTTGTGCTGCTTAGATCTACTGGATTGCTTCCATGGGCTGGCGAAGGGGGGAGTGATGGCGTGGTTGCTGCAATCCCTTTTATCCATAGCCCCTTCTATAAAAGATTCCAACCACTGTTGGAAAACCTCTGGGATTCCTGGGGGGGAGGGTCAAGGCTCTCCTTCTCCAGCTCCATTGCATCCTTGCTCAATCCTACCGTAGGGGAGAAAGAGGCAGTCATGTTTTGGCAGGAAGAATACATGCCACCTCTCTGGCACTCACTGCCACCTTGTCCCTTACCTGACTCACCAAGGAGGAGGAAAGAGGAGAGCAATGGGGGGGGGCTCAATGACCCAATCTAAAGCCCTTAGAGCTCAGCCAGGCACACAGCCTGGCTCCCCTGCTGTTTCTTAGCAGCACTGCAGCATCCTTGGGCTCCACTGAGCCTAGCACATTGCTTTAATGGCTTTGCTAGGTAGGAGAGATCGCTGAAGGACAAGCGTTGCAAAACAAACTGCTAGACTTCAAAACAGAGCTCTGAAACCAAAGCACTTATGAGCTCTCCAAAAGCCCACCTTCTTCATTTGCAGGAAGAGAAGACTGAAACTTCTCCCTTGCAGAACAGCAAAGCTGGACTTCCTGCCACCAACAGTAGAGGGAAGAGAGTTCCCCACTCATCTGGGTCTCCTTTTCCTTCCAAGGGAAAACGGGCAAATTCAATAATTGTCCATACATACACATGCATCTTCTATTGCAGCCCCTACCTTGTGGAATAGTTTGCCTGAGGAGATCAGGAAAGCTCCCACACTTCTGTCATTCCACAAACTGTGTTCAGGAGGACATTTTTATAAAGGAAATAGGGCTATATTATAACAGAATGGTTAAGGAGGGTGCATTAATAAAGAGCACAGGATTGTGGACTATACTACTGCAGACAGTATATATAATCTGCTTGCTACGTGTATTACATCCTGCTTCCCCAGAGCATCTCCTGCTTATACTAAACAATGCAAAAAATTGTATTGCATTTCATGTCATACTTCTTCCTTTGCTTCAAATTTCTGTAATCCTACCCCAACTGCATTGCTTATTAGATATAGCACCCTACTGATTAAACTGATTTACACTGTGTAATCTGCCTTGAATCTCAGTGAAGACTATAAATAAACAAGAAGGGGGCCCCCGAAACACTCGCGGGGGGGGAGACACTCCACGGGAGGAGAAGCAGCCGCAGATGAGCCTCCCCTCCCCCCCCCATCCCCAGGCACCCACAGCGAGGCCGGACCTCGGCCTGCCAAGCTTCCCCCTCCCCTAGCAGTGGCACCTCACTGGCCCACCAAACTCCCCCCACACAGCGTTGGGGAGGCTTTGCCAGCCCGCTGAGCTTTCCCCCTTCCCCTCTTCCCCCCTCAGCAGTAGTGGCATCAAGGCCTCGCTAGCCCACCAAACTTCCCCCCCCCGGCAGCATCGGCGAG
>NW_015173241.1:26108-43139 GCF_001447785.1 Gekko japonicus | reverse complement strand
GTAAGTAATTTTCCCCCTGACAACAACTTGAAAGGCATGAAGTATTTTATTATAATGTTAAGAACAGTTCTTGAATTTCTTGCATATTGCGAATTTTCCATTCTTGTACTTGTTATGCGAATGAAAATAAACTGCATTTTAAAAAGGGATTTTCTTTTGCCCAGCTTTCCTTTTTTGTCAGGTTCTTTCCTATTCAACTGTTAATTTCATTTTAATTCCACGAGATACGGACATATTATAAAGTTCTACCACAAGGTATTTCGGAATAACTTTCAAAATAGAGAACAGCCAACATACATTTAGGATAGCATTCAGACTGCAATCCTAAGCATAGCTATACCTTTCTATACCCTCGGACTTCAATGGACTTAGAACCATGCAACTCTGCTTAGGAATACATGGATAACATAACAATGTTTTTCTGTTTTTGCTTTTCTTTGTCCTTGTTTTCTTTATCATATTTGTTGTATGTGAATGTGTGCACATGTGTGAATCCAAACACACATATACACTGTACATCTGTGGCCATCAGTTTATCTTTTGAACCTTATTAATATTTACTTTTTATAGATTTCTCTCTACAGAACAGCATCTCTCACCCATGGCATAGCATTTGCCTCTTACCAGAACTTGGCATGTGGTTTACTCTGGTTGGCTTTAGTAATTCTACTGGCTGGTCCCTGCCAGAAAGTCCATCTGAAAAGAAAAAAGAAAACCCACTTGGTGTTGTCACATTCTAACGGAGAGTTTCCTGGGAAAAAATCAGAAGGTGCTAACACCTGACTGACCAACGGCTCAATGAAATGCTTAATTTTCAGACATAATTTGTTGTATTTATATTTTATTTATTTAAATTTATATGTAACAAACCTCCATCTGTCAGCATGGAAAGACAATGCACATACCAGAACACAAGCTAAAGATTTTTTAAGAGAGCACTCAAGAAAACAGGGTTGTGCTTTTGGCATTGGCAATCAATTATACTGTAAAAAGATGGCTTTTATAGAATGAATAACATCAAAATTATGTTTCATTTTGGTTACTGGCAAAATAGTTAGTATGCAGATGGAAACACAACTCCAGAAAAATATGCTGTGTGTTGGAGAAACCAAAATAAAACTGAAAAATCAAGCAGGAGGATTAATACACCTGGGATTTCAAGGAAGTCACGGGTAACTATTATGATCAACATAATATATACAGGAATTCATATTGTCAAATAACTTCTGTTGACACTTTTTTCTAAGTAACAAAGTATATGAATACCCCAGTTTAATTAACTCATATAAACAGAACCCACCACAACTACAGAACTACTCTATAATAAGTAACTATACATGCTTGTTACCTTCTGTGACAGACCCCTGCTGCTTCTTCATCGAGACACAGATTTTTCCTGCTAAAATTCTTAGTTCCCTTCAGGTATTGAGCTAGCCCCTAGTAGCATGATAATATTTGTGGCTTTATAAATCTGAATGTTCAACCCTGAGATAGAATCTGATTTGGCTTTTACCCATCCCAGGAACTTGTCAGTCCCCGCCTCTCCCCACCCCTGCCTGCCTGGGGCCGGGGAGGGCCTTGGCGGGGCTTCCTTGCACTCCCGCTGGCCTTGCAGGTCCACCGCCGGGCCCCTGATGTCAGGGGGTGTGGCATATGCTAATGAGTTATGTTAATGAGTTCCCCTAGCTCTTTTTCTACGAAATGACCCCTGGATGGAATTCTTTCTCGGGTTATGTTTAACACAGCTAAGACCAGGAGTCTGTAGGTGAACCTGTCTGACAGACTTTTTAGTCAGCCTCTTCAGATATCCACCCCTTTAGCTGAGCTTTTCCTTTACTGAACAGTAACTGCTGCTGAACACAAAAGGAACTCAAAACAAACTCACTCTCCCCTCAGTACACAGCTGATCTTATATTTCCCTCAGCTGGTGCTGGCCAAGCAGATAAAAGGAGCAACCTGTCACTCAAGCTCAACATTCTAGAGCAGAGTCAACTATTCACCTTCCTTCTCTACTGCATTAGGAAACAGCATTTGAAATATAGTCCGTCACACATTCATAACTAGAGCGCAATCTGCTTAGCATATTCACTTCCCTTTCAGCAGTAAATCAGTGAACTATTGTTAGCTCTTTTCATCCAAACCAGAATCAGAAACTGTGGTTTGATGTGGGTTTCTGATTCAAACTGAAAGAGAAAATACCAACCATAGTTTTAGACATCATAGCAACCTGAGTGCTATAACGACACTGAAAGGGAAGCCACATCCAAGAGAATGTGTGTAAGCTCATGACTCATTTCCAGTCCTCCAAACAGTTGCTGAATTGACCTAACACAGTAATTTGTATATGAATTTATTACTGAATGGATACTTGGACGGGAGGTAATGGATACTGGGTCCAAGACAAAGGTAATATCTTTGCTGCAATTTGGCACCCATCTGTAATTTTTTAAGAAGCCATTGGATACAGAACTCAATGTAGTCTAAATCCAACAAAGCAGACGCATACTTGCTTTGTACAACTGCTTACACCTCTTTCATTTCATCAAAGGCAGTCTAGACTCACTCAGTGGGGCAACAGCTGCTGTGTGCTGTCCCCCCCCACCTCGATGGTGGAACTCCATTGCAACTGTCAGCTGCTTTGTAAACAGCAGCCAATGGCCACAGCCAAACTGGGAGCCTTACAAGGAACATTTTATGTATTCCTTTATTCTTTCCCTTCTAAAATACAACATTGGAATAGCTATATGAATTCACAGCCTTACAAGAAAATTGAGATGTAAATACTGTCAGCAAGGGTTTTTTGCTTCACAGGATTAAAAGAATGTGAACGTTTTTGACAAACTGCACTCAGTACATGCACTGCCAACTTCAGGGATTCCTGAACAAAGCAGATTGTTTGGATTCCTTCCAATCTGGTTTCTGACCAGGTTATGGGACTGAAATGGCCTTGGTTGTCCTGGTAGATGATAGGCACTGGGAGACGGACAGGCAGGAGTGCAACTCTGTTAATTCTCCTAGACCCCTCAGCAGTGTTTGATACAGTGATCATGTTATCCTTCAGGAACGTCTTTCAGGATTGGAGGCACTGTTCTGTGGTAGTTCTAGCCTACCTTAAGGGAGGGTACGATGGATCCCTGCTGCTCCTTCTCTGTGAGGCAGATTTTCCCACCAAAACACTGTTCCCCACTCTGAGCAGCCTTTTAGTAGCATATTTGAAGTATAGTATTATAACTTTCTGCGTATAGTATTACGTATAGTAAGTATCTGCATATAGTATTATAACTTTCTGTGATAGAGAAGTTATTTAGCTTTTGCCCAGGCCAGAGATTTGGAGCCCTCTTATAAAATCCTTTAGAAACAGCACTTGACACGAAGTAAAGTTCACACAAAAAGGTTGATTTTATTGAACAGGCACAGTTGAATCAGGAATAGGGCAGGGGATGAGAGGTTGAGGGAAGTTCGGTTCTTTATACAACTCATAATATTTTGAACAGGCAACAGAGCATAACTGAAGCTTATATTCTTAGAGACTCAGTTCTTAACTGTGAGAGGTTTGTCGGTCTTGGAGATTTCTTTCAGCAACAATGGGTGCGGTCAGACGGCATGCTGAGAGCACATTAAACTGCTCCAGATCTGGATAATCGCAATCACACTTACCTCCCTTATCTCGCCTCACCGCACAGTCACGTCGCTCCCCGGCGTCTACACTACCGATGCGCGGGAGTGTGTGTCAGTTTACGCATGCACATAGGCGCCCCTCTATAGAATGGAGGAGCGAAACTACCATGGCGCATGTCAGAACCACCAGGGCGAATCAATCCAACCCCTCCAACAAAAGACTTCCCTTTAAATGTTTGACCCGAAATGGCCTCCATGAGATCCCGAACTCATCTAAATGCTAAAACAAGTTACTGTTTAAATGTCGGTTTTCTAAACGCGGTGGCGGAGCTCCGCCTATGTGCACACCGCTGACGCATAAAAGAATGGCGGGCGAAAAGCTGAAGCCTCGGGCAGCTTTCGAGCGGGGAGGGGGTTTTAAACCGGAAGTGGCTTGACACCGGAGGAGCGATCACAGAGGGGGGAAATGCGGCTTTAAATGGGAGAGCTGAGAAAACACCACTTTGGGACCTGGTAACAAAATACTCCGGATTAAAGCGGTTTTGAGCCAGAAACCAATGGCTGGGGACGGGAGGCAGATGTTGACTGTGTGATTGTGCAGATACAATCCGTTGCTGAACCATCACGACACCAGATCAAATGGCGTGTCTGAACACACAGAATGTGTCTTAATAAAGTTTCATAAAACTATTTTAGTTTCCTGGAAGTTAGTACTTTCTTCCTCTATTTGAATACTTCCCTTGTGGGATTATAATTTTCCCTTTTCCACTCTTGAAGCGTCTAAGACCATTTACCTTTTCACACAAACCAGGGGTCCCTTTTGAGTTGAACCCTCTGAGTAACTGGGTAAGAAATATCCTCCTCTTTCTAGGAGCGATCCCTTCTGTTTGGCTAGACTGGCATTTTCCAACCTCCTGACCAGCCCCCTCTGTCAAACCTAAACCTCAGTTCTGGAGACTGTGCATAAATAAAATTCAGCTAGGGCTGACACTGAGACTTTTAGTTCTGCCTTTTGAACTTTTCTTCAGTTGTGTTGGTACACAGTAAGGGCAAGGAGTCCTGTTCCTTTACTTCTCAAATGATTTTTCTGTTTCCCTCAAACCAACACAATCCTCCTGACTATTCTGCCAAGCCAAAAATCCACATGATGACTGACTCTTTCTGACAAAACTGACTAAACTTTTTTAAAACTCTCCTCAGCTGGTGCTGACCAGTCAGAGAGAAGGGGGTGCATGCAGGCAGCAGCCTGTCAATCAAAGCGCTTTACAGTGAGGCATTAACCTCTAATTTCCCAGCTCTCTGAATTTGATGCACTAAGCATCTTGGTTTGGGAGGTCAGTTCGTCACAGTGGGTTTCAGACCGTGCTGAGGGACTGATGCTCTGCCCCTTGACCTCTGGCATTCCCCAAGGCTCCATCGTGTCCCCCACCCTTTTCAACATTTATGTAAAGCTGCTGGGAGAGGTCATCCAGAGATTTGGGTTGAGTTGCCACTAATACGCAGATGACACTCGGCTCTGTCCTGTGCTACCAGCAGATCCCAGGGAGACTGTAAAAACTGTGATCAGGCGGCCCAGAGGCAGTTTTGAAACGGATGAGGGCTAACAAGCTCAAACTTACTCTTGACAAAACGGAGGCGCTACTTGTGAAAGGAAGGTTTGACCCAGGAAAGGAGTTGTCCCCTGATCTCGATGGGGTTGTATTCCCCCCTAAAGGAGCAGATTCACAGTTTGAGGGTGCTCTTGGACAGAGGAGTCCTATTGGATAAACAGGTGGCAGTGGTGGCCAGGGGTACCTTTTACCAGCTTTGGCTGGTGAGCGAGCTGCAGCCTTTCCTGGACAGAAAAAATTCTTGCCATTCTGGTGCATGCCTTGGTAACACCTAGATTAGATTACTGCAGTGCACTGTACATAGGACTGCCCTTGAAGACTGTCTGGAGCTGCAGTTGGTACAGCATACTGTGAACAGAGTGTTGACTGAAGTGGGCTGTAGGGACCATACCACTCCAGTCTTGTTCCACCTAAACAGTCTTCCAATTTGCTTCCAGGCTCTATTCAAGGTGCTGGCATTGATCTTTCAAGACCTCTATGCCCTGGGACCAGTATACCTTAAGGACCACCTTCTCCCTAACCACCATCCAAGGCTACATGGGCAGCAACCCAATAAAAGGCTTAATTGTAGCACCAAAACTTTGGAACTTCCTCCCTAGGGAGATTTTGTCTGTCTCCCTCTATGGGTGTCTTCAGCCAGCAGGTGAAGACTTTTGTTTCATTTTGCATACCCCCCCCCCCAATAAAGGGTACTGGCCTTCCCCTGGTACTGTTACATGTTTTTATTATTTTATCATTTTAAATGTTGCTTTTAATTGTTCAAATTTTTTTACCATTTTTATGTGCACCACCTTGGGGACCCTGATCAGGTAGAAAGGTGGCATTAAAATGTTTTAAATAATTACATAAATAAACATCTAAAGACTACACCTAGCTGCTGCACTCCACTCCACGTACTAGAAAGGGGGCAATCTACCGCAACCTTGTAGCTCCAAGGTATCACACTGCAGGGATGGCAAGCTGCCCTGCTGCCCCTCCTTTATTACGATGCTTCTGATAGCAAGACCAAATACGAATGGTGTGGTTCCAAAGATCAGCCTTACGGGATTCAAACTGTGAGGAAGTTTAGTAAGCCAAGAAAGAATACATATAGGAACACAAGAAGAATCTTGCTGGATCAGACCAAAGGCCCGCCTAAGTCCAGGTATTCACACAGGAGCCAACCTACCTACCTCACAGGGTAGTGGGGAGGGGAAGGGAAAGGAGCTTATAAGCCGCTCTGAGATACCTTTGGGTAGTGAAGGGCGGGGTATAAATTCAATCTCTTCTTCTCTAAGAAGCCCAGGAGTAAGATGACTACAATAGCATCCTCCAGCCTGTGCTCCCCAGAAACTGATATAAAGGGCCATACTGCCTCTGGTACTGAATGGAAGCAGCAACTTTGGGATTGCCTTAAAAACAATGGGTTTCTGCCCCAAGAAACCCAAGCTAGGCAGGAGCTGCCAGAGAAGCCCACAGACACAGCGCGGGAAATCTGCCATACAGAAGGGGCCCTGCCAGCCCTTCCCTTCCATGACAAGGTTACCTTACCCAGCCCATCACCTTAAATGACCTCTTTTTCTCTCCTTGCACTCCCAGAAGCCCCTGATCTGGGCTGTTAGCTGTAAGGACTAATAGCCCTTTCAGCCTTCACTGCTGTTATCAGCCCTCCAGGAATTCCCCAGTGAGATTAATGGGCAGTCTGACCCTGTATGAGACCTTCTGGTGATTTAATGGTGTTGTAAGGCATAAGGCTGAAATGCAAGAGTTTAAAAAACTCTGCTGGGAAAGCAGAGGGGTGAGAGATACCAGTTGTGGGTGGTGCCAGGGGACAGCCAGCCAGGGCTGAGGAAAAGCAGATACTCAACTCTCTTCTTCCCTGTGCTTAAGGCATTATAAGAACCTCATAGGAGGCTGCCGCTGCCACCAGGGGACTTGGTGTTCCAGCAAGAGCCAAGTAGGGCTCAGCACAATCCTCTCCCGTGCTTGAGACACTGAAAGAACTTCTATCTAAAAGAAAGAACTGTGAGTTATCCCAACTGTGACATTTCTATGTAAGAGAATTTTCGTACTGTTCTATTTTATTGTCATGTGTGTTTAGTGTGATTTTTACTGTGAGCCACCATGGTTCCAACTTTATTTTAAAATAAACAAACAGCAATTCATCAGTTTTTGAATTACTAAATGGGACACTCCTGAGTTACACCTGCCCTGCAGATCACTTAACGCTTAACACCAGGTTGGTAAATGTACCTAGTTATTGTGTAGTGAAGGAAACACACACTTCACATGTGCAGCATTCAAAGAAAGAACTATTGTTGGCTCAAATTTACTTAGAACCTCACTATGACTTTCACACTGGGTTCTCTCTTTTCAAGGTCTTTTGAAGGAGAATGCCTTGGTCTGGATATTAAGGAATCCAGAGATTGAAACTGAGTTACCTTCTACCTAAAGAAAGTTGTTGTCAGCCATGCATTACCAAAGAAAAATCCAAAAGCCCAGAACACAATCCACATAATACCTTCTACTGGGACCAACCAAATGACACGTTAACAGCATGCAAGCTTTCAAGTTCTCCAAAACTCCTTGTCAGGCTGGATGTTAAAAAAAATAGAAAAAAGAAGAACCTCCACGGCATTATGTAAAATCCTGGATAGTCTACCCTGTACTTTCAACATCAGTAGAAGAGCTATTGCTGGCATCCAGTAACACCCTGCTTTCTTATGATCAAAAGGCATTTAAATGATTACATCCCACAAATCCATATACATTACTAACAAGATAGATGTTGATTAAATGGGGTACCAAATATTTAAAGTTGGAAACTGTTACTGTATTTAGGATGTTAAAAATGTGTACATTATGTGCCATCAAGTCGCAACCAATTTATGGGGACGCCAGCAAGGGGCTTTCAAGACAAGTGAGAAACAGAGGTGGTTTGCCATTGCCTTACTCTGCAGAGCCTTCCCCAATGAGTGAAGGCCTTCCATGAGGCATTATAAGTTGTAGCTGTGGACTGCTTTCTTGAGGCTAGAAGGGTGTCAGTGACCTCTTGTGAATAGCCCTTCTTTAGGAAGGCGTCCCGTTTAATTTCCCCACACTTAAGCAAAGCCAATCTTGATGAGAGTGCCAGATTGGCCCCTGATGAAGCATGTCCGGAGGAGTCAGCAAGGGGAATGGAGGAGCCATCACCATCTGTTGAAGAGTGGAGAACCAAGGTCATCGTGGCCACCACGGGGCCACCACTAAAACTTCCACCCCCTGCTCCTGGATCTTCCATAGAAACTTGGGAATGACTGGAATGGGGGGAAAGGGATAGAGAAGGCCTGCTGGCCATGGAGATGTCAGTGCATCTGTCCCCTCTGCCAGTGGATGAAAGAATTTGATCATGAATCCTGGTAACTGATTATTGTCCTGAGATGCAAAGAGATCTAGGAGAGGAGTTCCAAATCTTGATATAATCAGCCGGAAGTTCTCTTTCTTCAGGGACCACTCTCCCAGCTGAATAGTCTTTCTGCTCAGCCAGTCGGCTTGGATATTGGCAATCCCCCTTATGTGCTCAGCTCTGATTGAGGCAAGGTGTCCCTCCACCTAGGAGAATAACAGGGCTGCTTCCCTGTAAAGCCTTGAGGATTTGGATTCCCCTTGTTTGTTTATATATGTGTTTGCTGAGACACTGTCCATTCCAATCAGAATGTGGCCATTCTTTATCTGGTCCTTGAAGTGCAGAGGTGCAAGATGGATGGCTCACAATTCCAAGATATTGATAGGTAGATTCGCCTCATATTCTGACCAACAACCCTGAACTGGATCATTGTCCAGTGTCACGCCCCAGGCTGTGAGGCTTGCTTCTGTCAATATCTGGATTTCCTGGGGTATCATGAACCTCCTGTCGACATAGGTTGTTGTCCTCAGACTGTTCTTGACCATCAGTGGCACTATGAGGTCGAGGATCTTCTTTTCCATAATCTGTTGTTGATAGGGTCTGAGGAAAGACTGGAGGAGTTGGAGATGGAGGCGTCCCCAGCACAGTGCCTCAGTGTTGGCCACCAGGATACCCAGTAACTTGGCCAACCCCATTAGTGGTGATGACCGACTTCGGATTATGGCCCTCATCAGATGCTTGGTCTTCTCCACTTTCTCTCTGGTGAAATATAGAGAACCCTTTGTCGTATCTATAATCATGCCCAAATGCTCCAGTCTTTGAAATGGCTGAAGGGAGCGCTTGTACAAATTTATCAGGAACCCGTGGTGTTGTAGATAGTGTATTGTGGTTAGAGTGTCCTGATGGGAATTCTCTCGTGAGTTGGACCTAATCAGAAGATCATCCAAGAACAGGTGAATGTGGATGAATTGTTCCCTGAGGCAAATGACTGGATTGACCAAGAGTTTGGTAAATACCCGCAGTGCAGCAGAGAGTTCAAAAGGCATCGCTTGAAATTGAAGGTGGAGTTTGCCCACACAGAATCTCAGGTACTGACAATGTGAAGGCAGAATAGAAACATGGAGGTAAGCCTCCATAAGGTCTACAGATGTCATGAATTCCTTTGGTTGAATTGCCTCCGAGACTGAAAGCAGTGTTTCCATCTGGAAGTGACGGAGCTTGATAAACCTGTTCAATAACTTGAGGTCTAAAATGGCTCTCTAGTCCCCATTCTTTTGGGGGACTGTGAAATAGATGGAGTAGATCCCCTATCCACGCTGGTGTGGTGGTATAAGCTCCACTGCCCTGATATCCAGGAGGTGTTGGATCACCTTTTGTGTTATTAGCCTCCTCTGGGCATAAGGAGGAGATGACGAAGGGTTCCGGTGGGTGTCTCTCGAATTCTATGGCACAACTTTGAGAGACAACCTCTAAGGTCCAGGCGTCTGCTTGGGCATCAAACCAAGCTTGTTGGAAATGAAGCTGGCGCCCCCTCCCCCCCAATATCTGGTGAGTTATGCCTTGGGGGACTTGGAACCCAAGTCTGGCCGTTCGACAAGGGATGAGAAATGTCTGTTGTTCCTAGGGTTGAAGGACCCTTTCTTGAAGTTCTGGCATGTATAGCCCCAGGCTGATATCTTGGGATCCTGTCTGGGTCTGAGCAGTGTATGCTGCGTCCGAAAGGACTGAGAGCCAACGTACCATCTGTCAGAACAATGTACAGTCCTGGGCATCGCCTTCTTCTTGTCTCTGGTTTCAATCAAAATCTTTTCCAGGGCATCTCTGAATAGCTTTTCTCCATGGAGGGGATAGGACAGAATAATGTTCTTGGAATGTAAGTCTGGTGGCCAAGCTCTTAGCCAGAGATGTCTAGCTACTGCTGCTGAGGCAATTGTTCTAGAAGTGAACATCTAGGGTGAAGTCTGCAGTAAAGGTGCTGACCTTCAGAACCCTACTGGCACCTTCTAGGGGGCATTTGTTGTTTTCTGGAAGAACCTGAATCAGTTTTCTCATCCAGACGATGGAAGCTCTGGCCACTATAGAGGAGATGGTGGAAGCTTTGATGGCTATGGCTAGTGCTTCATGGGTTCTCTGCAGTACCGCCTCCCCTTTACTGTCAAAGTTGTCATGAACTGTGCCTTGGCCTCCAATAGGAGACCCGATGACTGTAGACCAGCCACTGGGGCATCAACTGCGGGAACCTGCAACATCTCATGCACAAACAAAGGCATTGTATACAGTTTCTAGACTAACTGTGGAAATCGTCGGTTGACAGTTGGTTTAGACCATTCAGCCTTCATTTGTCTCTCGAAGTACTCTGGGAAGGGGAAGACTTTTGGAGAGAAGTCGTCCCTGGGGAAAAATTCTTCCATCCCCCAAGTCTTACATCTGGAGGTCCCTGGCTTGCCTCCTCTTCCCCCATGGATGTATCGTGGAGTTGGAGGGCAGCCACAGTCTTTGACAATAAGAATTAATATAGTCCTCTGGTTTAAAGAGGTGGGAGGAAGGCTTAAGCACAAACACCTCTTCCTCCTCCCCCTCCTCCTTGCTCTCAGAATCACTGTCAATGGGTAGAACCCCTTTCCATTGGGGTCCCCTGTCCCTACTCCCCTCCAGGGATCTCTTTTGGGCAGCTTTTGTGGGCCATTGCTTCCCCCTGGGAGGCAGTCTGGGTTCCAGGGGGTGGGAGAAGGAGAGGAAAGGTTGGAATCAGATCTCTCAACATTTAGGGCAGCTGGTTGGCATATATTATAAATTTCTTCTCTCATGGCCTGTTTCATTAAGGCAAATAAATCTATGGGCATACTAGGAGCCCCAAGTATGTTACCCATCTGTAGAGAGAGGTTGTGTTGAACTGGCAGGGCTTGACCGCGAGGAGAAAAGCCTGCAATGAACTCTCCTGCCATGAGGTTGGCATGGTTGGCGCCCAGGGCCGTTCTGGAGCTTGAGAGACTCCTGCCTTGATTTCCCACCATTTCCACAGGGAAGATTATGGCACCGCCTGTGGCTGCCAGGCAGGCGGGCTGGACCCTCTTCAGGCTCTTGCCCTTCAAAGTGTGGCCTTTTGGCGGTCTTCTGCAGCGCTAAAATGGCCAACTCCTTGCCAACAGCGCACACAAGCCACGAAGGCATGTCAGCACTGGGTTGCTCCTCTCTTGTCACTAACCACGCAGCCGCTGAAGCAAGATCCTCCTTGTCAAGGAAGTCATCATGTGTTTCCCCTGGCTTCCATCGGGCTCACCGAGTTTCAGGAACTCTGTGGGCGATCGGATAGCCGCCACTGCCACTGGTTGTAATGGTCAGGAACAAATAGAGGGAGGAAGCCCAGGTAAAAAAAATTAGTAAAAGGATGATCCAAGAGGTTGGGGTAGGCAAGAAAGACAGAGAAGAGAAACAAGTGTAGAAAAAGGAATCAGGAAGGAAAAGATTAACGCAATAGAAAGGTAATCAGTAAGAAAAATAGTAGGCAGAGCCTGCTACAGAACTGCTCTCCCTCTGATGCAGGAACAGAACTGAAGATAGGGAGTGTCCCACACACCAGACAAGAAAGAGAAGAATCTAGTTCCTGCCTCCCTGACTGGACAGTGGGAAGCACCCAAAGATGTCCTCTGCCTCAGAGGGAGAACTGATGAGATCAGGATACACCATGCCACCTTCCCTCACACATTAAAAGTCATTTATGTTTTTGTAGTCTTTTTACTAAATCGCTTTAGTTTTGTTATAACTCTTTCTACTTAAGACATGATGGAAATTCATAAACCTTTAGTTTTGTTATAACTCTTTCTACTTAGACATGATGGAAATTCATAATCACCTGAGACCTCTACAATGGGCAGTCCCATCCTAAGATCTTGACACCTGCTTAGTGTTGATCTAATTTGCTAGTCAGTATCCTTCACTTGCTCAGCAAAAAGGAAAAGTGCAGAAAAGGCTCCACTACAAGATGCACAGCACACTTACACCATAGTCCATAGCAATTTCACCACAGTCCACCAATCATTAGGCAGTGTGCTAACAATGCCCCTGTGAAAGCAGCCAATCAGTACATGCTGTCATGCCCATTCTAGAATGGCACCGATTACCAGAAAGATCTTTCAAGATGCGGGGTGTAACTTTCTCTTGACTAAGTCCCAGTGAGGCTTGGATACATAATATTGTTCTGAGGTGACCAAGAAGGGAACAATGAGATTGAGTGGTGAAGAACCAGTAACTCATGCAGAAAAAAACAGTAATCCCTCAACATGCTGCAAACACTGCAAAGGATGTGGTGATTAAGTGCTGCACAGGCACCCTCCCACAGCATACTTTAGAAACCAAAAATGTTGTGGTCCTAATAAACTCACTGATGCCCCTAAGACTGAGGACAGAGCAAAGAACCTGAGGAGTTTTTTGCAGGAAAGGTAACATTCCTGGAGTAAAACCCTAGTCCTCTTTGGGAACGAGGCAGTATTTCTATGACCTTTTTCTGCAGGATAGAACCCATATGCTGGAGAAGTACGGGGGAGAGAGGGGTACAGATGCTACATGGTGGAAAAGAGATAATTTTAATTAAGCATAACAGCCTGACAACAGTTAACACACACTTGTCAGTTGTTCCTGACTCTCAGGTTTGGAGGTACTGGGAATGATGAATTACTGGAACTAGAGAGGAGTTGTAGACACCTTCAAAATTGCCATTTAAAGCCAGATGAAGACTTGGGCTGTGATACTGGTTCTGATTTTGAAGTAGAGTACAAGGACTTGTATTAAGAGAAAAAAAGTATCTCGAAGGATGAGTAATCAGACAAAAAACAAGACTGTTGTAACGGTCTAGATAATGGCTGCCACTGATGCCTCTTGTAAGGCTTGAAAGGTAGAGGAATGATGTCTATTGACTTCAGTGTATAGCACAATTTTGCCAATGCTCCGGCTTGTTTTGTCTCTTGTTGCTTAAAAGACCTTTGTCTTCAAGAAGTTAGTCTTCAATATGCACTTTTGGCCTGTGTCATATTAGTTCGCAAGAGAGTTTCAGGGGTACCATGGACCAAGACCAATACGTAGGTTCTAGATCAAATCATGCTTGAATTCTCCCTAGAAACTAAAACTAAGGCTATCAAACTTTGGACATGCCAAGAGAAGATATGACTCTCTTGAAAAAGCAATAATGCTAGGAAAAGTTGAAGGCAGTAGGAAAAGAGGATTGGAAGATAAAACATGAGATGGATTGACTCAATAAAGGAAGCCACAGCCCTTGTGCTATAGACCCTTCAACCAAACACATCTGATTTTCTACGCTCCCTAAACACAGGAAGTGAATGAATCACTACCTTTCCTTGGCCTTTGGAGGTGTCCACTACTGTGGATTTTGGCTCAGAGGTTAAGATGCTGAGCTGCAAACTGGAAGGTCTGTAGTTCGGCAGTTCGAGACCCTAGTGCCGCTTGATGGAGGGAGCTCCTGTCTCTGGCCCCAGCTCCTGCCAGCCTAGCAGTTCGAAAGCAAGAAAGTACAAGTAGATAAACAGGTACCGCTGCAGTGAGAAGGTAACAGTGTTCCATGCACCTCGGCATTTAGTTATGCCAGCCACATGACCACGGAAACATCTTCGTGCAATGCTGGCTCTTCGGTTTGGAAACGGAGATGACCACCACCCCCTTAGAGTCAGATTCGACTAGCTTTCGAGCAAGGGAAACCTTTACCTTTTTATGGGGGGAAAAACACAGTCCTCTGGTTAAATCCAATACACACTTCCAGTGCATCTCAAGACTGGTGCACTGAAGGCAGGCTTAACCCAGGATTTTTCGGTGAGTTGAAGCAAGGCTTTTAAGGTGACTGGGGCATGAGACTCTGCTTCAATAAACCCAAGCACAAGATCTGATTGCTGAGGAAGTTGTTGAGATGCCTGGATCCCAAGAGCTGTAGCCATTCTGGTCTTTTAAAAAACAGCACATAGCAAACAGTAATAAAACCTAACATTAAGGAGCTGGCTGATAGCTGTCTGGCACAATGTTCTCACTGATTACATGCCCAGGATCCATGTATCATGCGCATATATCATAAACCAAGCTATATAAATAGACCTGCCTTGTCTGGAGTGCTGTTCTGTTGTTGTTTTTTAAACTTGGGGAGGCATTTGATGTACTTAGTGGGGAGTAGGGGATTAAAGGTTAAGCACCACAGAGTTAGGTAACTTAACCTTCACTGATTTGTACCACATTGCCATTAATCACACCAGATGAGGTTCATGGTTTCTCAGGAGACAATCTAGCACTAAAAATAATCGTTTCTGTTCTTACCTGGATGGCTTTGAGAACTCATTGCTAGAAGAACCTCAACTCTTTAAAACAAGTATTAAAGAGGGGCTGACTTCTGAAGAGATTCAGTGCACAGGTGGAAAACAGGAAGCATATCCAGGAAACACATTCATAACCAGTCAGTCAGAAAGACATTCTCTGCTGTAAAACAATGTCATCCAGTGGGATAGTAGACAATCTTCATGTTGCTTCCCAAGTGTAGATCTGTAGAGAAGTTAGTGGAAAAATTGTAAGAAACCAAGTTCATAAAACACACACACATACATATATATATTGATATATACTGATATATATTTTAGTTTTACAATTTTGAATCACATGACATAGCATCAATTCCTATTTACTCATATCCCTCCCCAGCCTCTTCTTGCCCTGTTTTCCAGTGGCATTCTCTACCCACATATTACAGGTTCTGAGCATTCTGAACCCAAGTGGTTGTACTTAGCGCACTATGGGAATGGGAAGCTCATTCTGGGGACTTCTCATAGCTGCATACTTTGGTAGGCTGGGTTTCTGGTACGTGCATCTTTCTATTTTATGGGACATCTGCACAAAAACACATCAAATGACCACATGCATTGCCTACACTTTAACAAAGCTTCCATTCCTCATTTCAGACAGTCAGGACAATCTACATGCACTGCTTCCAATACAGTTCAAAGCCACCATAATGGCACAAAAATGCTGCCAAGTAGAGCATGTCCCTAGAAAGCAGAGGTAAGTTCTAAATCATTGACTCATTAATTCATCTGAAGAAAGAACAGAGGATAATTTGTAAAAACATTAAGTAGAAATTGTTTAGGATGGAATGTACTTCAGCATATAAATATAAAATGGATTTCCTTTGTTTACATCATACCAGGTGGAAGTTAGATGGATATTTCATTACCTGGTTTCAGGGTTATTACAGACCCAAGATTACACAGATCCCCACACATGCAAGAGCCAGACCTGGATTTAGGAAATCCATGTCTGTGCATATGAAGATATGAGTTGGAAAAGAAATGAACCACTTTTATTTAACTACGTTGACTTTGACTACCAAGTAGAGAGAGAAAATACGAGAATGAAAAAATATTTCATTGACAATAGCAAAAATATTGTGGCAAATTTAAACAACAATGGGTAAAACACATCTGGGTACCATTTAATTCCTGGAAAAAAAACAGATGTGTCTCACCCACAGCTGATGCAAGGGGAACCCATCCATGAAAAGGAGGTAGATTCATGTGACCTTCAAAAGAGATAGGAAGTTGGATTGCTGGGAGAGGAAGAAGAGAGAAAAGGTCCTTAGGCAACATGGTTTGCCAGGGAGGGAAGTGAAATGCAAAGTTGTGGCTTGGGAAGGTAGAACTGGAAGTGGTATAGAATAATTAAAGAGGGAACGTCGAAAACATGGGATGTGGGAACGTTTCAGATCAGGACAGCAATAAGGTTAGTGGGTGCACAGAGCCAGCAGAGAGGCATTCCATGAACAGATTCCAAGGTTGGGACAGCCATCTGATAGGACAAAGAAGAGAAATGGCAAAGCAAGAGATGAGGGAAAGGTGGCAAATTAAAGTACATTAGTATATACAAGTGCAAGCAGGAGTGGAGAATGTTCTGGATGAGAACTCAAACTTCAGACTCTGGATGAACCACTGGATATTTATCCCAACTTTCCTGCTACTTTAGGGTTCATGAGATACTTGCAGGAACTCAAATTTTACCTCACCAGAAACTAGTCTGGGGAATTATGCTGATTTTGAAAGAGGATGATTCCGTATTTTGTGATTAACTCAGGAAGATGGCTAATTTTTCCTCTGTAATAGGCTAGTATTATTTTCTGATGGATAAGGTGACTGGCTTACAAGCAAGATGGATAAAATCAATGAATTTTTTAAAAAATAAAAAAATCAAATTTAATTTTTTAACTTAAATTAGATTTTTAATTTAAATTGGATTTTTAAATAAAATGCTAGTTTTCTATTTAAGATACATTATAGCCCAAAGGTTAGTCATCATGAAATAAGGATTAGTTTTAATTATGCAGCATCAGGGTTGTATATTCATGCACTTTAAATTTTTTGGTAAATGAAGTCTATTAATCCATTCACAATGTCACGCTCT
>NW_015173241.1:4769-25626 GCF_001447785.1 Gekko japonicus | reverse complement strand
GATGAACATGAATATGTGAGCTACAGTATTTTAAGGTTTTCATGTGTGGACCACGCCGACAGTCTTAGTTTTTTGTTTGTTTAAGATATTTTGTTTAACCACATCAGTTAACAAACACGGGTGTTTAAGCAAATACAACAATGCATATGCTATGTTATTGTTTTAAATAAAATTATTTAAACTATTATTATTACGGTAATGATTATTTTTCTCCTTCCAATAAAGCAGAAAAGTTGTCCAAATACAAATGATTAACCTGTTAAACTGGAGATAGATAATTATGAAATTATTGCAAGGTGAACTATCTATGATGTGTTTCTAATAGTACAACCAAATCAGTAATTTTTTTGCTACAACTGTAAAACTAATCTAAAAAGTTATTTAAAAATGAAAGCTTCATCTGGTTGTAAATATTAAGATTATACCAGCAAGAATGAGTCTTTAGGTAGAAAACCATGATTGAAATCTAGTCTTACTGACTAGTAATTTAAATTGTGATTTAAATCGATTTGTTGCCATTTGTCAGGGTCTTGGTCAGTTGAATTAATCACAGTGTATTAGCATTGTAAAACTGGCACCCACCAGTCACAATAGTTCTTAAGAGTTCCAGTCTAGGTCAGGGGCCTTAACAGGCTTTATTCCTTTTTAATAATGTGAAAACTTCCACCATTTCAACCAGTGACCATTTAGAGATGGTTTATGGAAATGCAGTAAAAGGTGAAGGTGTAATGGCTTCTTCGCTTAAAAAGGGTGGTGTAATAGTTTCCCGAAGATACATTTGGAATACTTGTTTTTACCAATATTTTCAATTTATGGTTTACCATTTTCCTTACATGATAAAGATTGCAATACTTAGAAGAGGACTAATGGGTTAACACTTAAGTCCTTGAACATCGTCTGTATAAAAATATTATGTAGCTCACAATTCCTTTGTTTTGCCCATATCATGGAGGGGATCTTCTTTTAATAAAAAGTTAACAACACCTTGGTGTGAATATGGGAGTCAGACAAAATTAGTAAAGACTTCAGGTCAATTCTAATCAGTGACCAACTCAGAAGTTCATACAGATGCTTCAAAATAGGCTAGAGGGTGCAGGAACTGATCTGTTACTTGTGAAAGAGTATTATTACCACCAGGGCAGGAATATCTGAATTCAGGGGATCAAAGGTGTTATTTAAATGAAGATGTTCATTTTAGTGAAACATTTCATTGATTCTCCTGTGTTTCGGTTGAACTATTTCTAATGAGTTATCATCTAAAGTTCTCCTTTTCCCCATTATAAATATGATGTAGTGTATAATACAATAAAATGAAAAAATGAAAAAATATAAGTAATAATGACAGTAATACAAATGATGAAAATACTATAACTATTATAATACAAATATTAGATACTGAAGTTATTATAAGTACTGTAAGTACTCTATTATACCTATAATACTATAGTACTCTATTGCACTACCAGTGCTCTGAATTATATTCTAAAATACTAATTCATAACTTAATATAAAAATATCCTAAATTACTTAAAATTAGATAACAAATAAAATAAATATACAAACCTAACACCACCTATTAAGCTAATATAATAGAAAGTCTAGAATATTAAGCTATCACCTAACACCACCTATTAAGCTAATATATTAGATGGTCTACTATATTAAGAATATTAACTATCACACCACTATTCCTATACCTACTTCTACTCTTTCTTAGTCTCATTAACACTTATACTCAGGGATTCTCAGAGCTTACAGCTGCAGGTTTAGACAAAGGGAAGCCAATCTGGCCCGCAAGGCCCTGGCTGTTTCCTACTTCCATTTGTAGTTCTGCTGCCGCCGCCATGTCACAGCTTGCTTTACCAGTCTCTCTCAATCGCACAGGAGAGATAGATAGGCAAGGCTCTCCTGTGTAATTGAGAGAGTCTGGCAAAGAACTGGCTGAGGCTCCATCCCCTCCTCCTCCCAAGGAAGGGGAGGAACAGCCAGAACTGGCTTCCTGGCCAGCCTGCAGGAGACAAAGGGAAGCCTTTCTTTCCTTTCACTGGCTGAGCCTCCTCCCTGAAGGGAGGGAAGGAAGGAGGGAGAGCTTGCTGGGCTGCCTCAATTGCGTGGAAGAAATCCCAAACACCTTTAAGACCAACACAGTTTTGTTCAAGGTATGAGCTTTTGTGTGCCTTGCTACAATATGTGTGTGTGTGTGTATGTGTTTTGTTAGGCTTTTTATTCCAGGGCTCTCCTGGTTGCAACTGGGTTCTCTCCCCCTTTTCACTGTATTCATACCCTCATGATCCAGTCTTTCTCAGTAAGAAAGCAATGTGAACTATATTAGCAGAGGAATAACAAGTCAGTGAGGTGGATTAGGTTGAGAGTGTGTGTCCCTTTGTAGAAAGTTGTAGTTATTTCTCTGGAGAAGAGTATAGTTTTGTAGACAAACACATGGCCCTCATTCTGTGTCAGGATGCCTTCTCATGTTCTTGACCAGCACATAAAGCAACTTATGTACAAAAGGTTGCAGCGCCCAGGCATTTCATGTTTTCCCCTGGGTCCTAGGCTAGGAACACTGAGCATGAGATTTCTGTAATGAATGTCAGAAAGTCAAAAGTAGGTTTGCAGCTGGCCCGTAGCTAACATGGGGCCCACGGGGCCCGGCCTCCCTAGTGTTTTTCTGGGCTGCCCCCAAAATGCTCCAACTTACCACCTGCACTGTACTTCCATTTAATCAGCTGGTGGGCCCCCCGAGGCCCCCTCCTAAAGAATTCCCTAGCTACGGGGCTGGTTTGCAGCTTACAGATACACACCTGAACAGCATACTCAATATTGCTACAGCACAGACATTTTGATGCAATAATTCAGAGCAGAGGTGTCAGTTATAAGAGACTGTTAAATAAACAAAATATTGCAAGAGTGTTAGTGTTTTAAGCATGTTTTATTTAAAGTTTTCAAAAAATCTTTAATTGTGTTTCTCTGTGTCCTTTATAAAGTTTATCTCTCTGATACCCGACTTTACATTTATGACACACATGGCCCAGCCCAACAAGGTCTCAGTTATGTCAGATCCGGCCCTCATTACGAATGAGTTCGACACCCCTGCTTTAGACTCCTTCTGGGTAAAGACATACTTGTATATGATATATGAATGGGAATGCACCAATGGCTGTCAAGTATACTCTAGCTACGGTACAAGACAAACCTTGCTTGGCCAAAGTAAGCAAGTATTCCAATATGATTGTAAAGGGCAAGTAACCAAGTTTTTGTCCTAATGGAAAGCCCAAGACACGAACTTCTTCCACTTAGATCTGTATGATTTAAGGATGAACTACTTTCTAGCACAACCAATGACCTCTTTTACTCCATCTGAAAAACCCTGCTGAAGTGCTGCTTCAGCCAAAAGGCTAGGTGTACGGTCTTAAATGTGAAGACCTAGAGACAGCAGGTCTGGGACAGGGAAAAACCTGGTGAAAAACTCCCTGAACTCCCTAGAACAACAGTTCTGCCACAGCTAAAGGGGGCAATCCTGGAAGGCTAATGAACCACTCTCAGTTCAGCAAAATTTATATACAGATGAGCATCTGACTCAGAACACAGGCTGCTTGCTTCCAAGTGGTGAGGAGACCATAGTAACCATAAAGTCTGAGGTTACAATGCTGAACAGAGCACCCCCAACAAAGGTATCCATTACCACTGACCAGTCTAGAGATTTCAGAATTGACTAGAAAACAGAGAATTTGTTGAGCTGACAATCTTGAAACAGGTGAAAAAACCCTGACAAACCAATTTTGCATAGGTGTAGTTTTGCTAAAGTAATGGACTGGTGGTGGGTTCTATTAAAAACCAACAGTTTTTTAATAATTACTGCCCACTGAACATACAAAGCCTAAAGTCTCCTGATAAGAACATTCTGCCTTAAACAGAATCTAACATTGTGCCAATAAACTGGGTCCTCTGGGAGTGTTCTCGATTGGACTTCTTCCAACTGATATTCAAATGAAGACTATTTAGAGTACACAGAATCAGGTGGAGATACAGAAGTGTCTTGAATCTGCCACTGTTAGCCAATCATCTCGAAAATCTCACAGCCAAGGTCTGTAACAATGCCACCACAACTACGGTCATAGCCTTGATGAAGACTCATGATACAGTAGAAATACCAACGGGAATACCAATGGGAAGAAATTTCTATTGAAGAAATAAATTTGCACACTGTACCAAAGAAAATTTCTAAAACTGTTCTTTACTGAAATGTGAAAATAACAGAACTCCTTGGGGAAACAAAGGTATCGTGTCTGCAACAGAAAGCACGCGAAACCTTTTAACCATCAGAAACTTATTAACCAGCCTCAAATCTAATATGGGATGTTCTTTCTCTTTGTTTCTTGTCTATAAGATTATAAAATATTTGTCTTGGTCCCCAGGTGGGAGGCAAGTCCCAGTAACCAGTGGGTCTGACAGCAAGAGTTCTCAAGTCACACAATCCTAAGGCCAAGTCAGAAAGCGGTCCAAGGTCAGGTCACATATTTCAAAGGCAGAGTCCAAAAGCAGTCCAAGGGTCCAGTAACAAGAATGGATACAAGACAGGTCAGGCAAATGGGGGGTGGCCAGCAAGACTGCATACATGTTGGTCCCACGGGGTACAGCCTCTCTGCAACCTTATATAGGGAGTTTCCCTACGAATACTGCCGGGTCCCACATTGGGCTCTTCCCCAAAAGCTGAGTCAATTCTTCTACTCATGAGGAGTTCTGGGGCCCAAATCCTATGATAACTTATCAGTGTCACCTAGCATTTCCTTCGTAGAAGGGAAGCTTCAGGTTGCAGGGTGCATACTCCTGCACCTGGGTCCATGCCTCAGCCCTAGCCCTTCACCTTCTCTGCTTCTGGGGTGCTTCAGGAAACCATGGCAAGCCTGGTTAGGGGCAGGTCCATACTGGGTCCTCCCAGCATCCCTCTGCCCTAGCCCTTCACCTTCTCTGCTTCTGGCAGGCCTGGTTAGGGGCAGGTCCATGCTGGGTCCTCTCAGCATCCCTCAGGGGAGGCACTGAGACACCAGCTTCACAGGAAGGGTCTGCCAATGCTGGGCTTGGGGGCAGGTTGTCCTCGTCCTATGAGAACTAATCCTCTCATGCTACCCCAGAGCACTCCATGACAACATCCAGAGTAAAAATCAAACCAGAGGAACTAACTCAACAGTTGCTTTACACAGCAGAACTTCAACCTCATGCTTCAACTGCTCAGACAGTGGCTGCAATGTTCTGAAATGAAGGGCTATTAAGGAGAAAAGCTGAAAAACTCCAATGAATAACAATTTAGCATAGCTGACTAAACCCAATGGTCTGCAGTAATTGTTCCCCAGGACACAGTATGCAGAAACTTGGAAGGAACACAAGAAACTGAGAGTTCCTAAGTTGTGTCAAGAATTCTGGTTTTGGGAACTCCCCATAAGCATAGGAGGACTATGGTATGTGCTTTTGCTGATGCCTTGATGGTCATGTGGGGAAACACGGAGACTAAAGGGCTTACCAAAAATCAGTGCAGGCAGAGCATTCTTCCAGAGGGTGGCCCCTAGCCTTGTTGCTTTGTCACGGCATGCTTTAGGAGTGAAATTCCAGCAAGCAGGGCATTTCACTCTGACACAGTGAGCACAAGGAGTATTTGTTCAGTTGAGGGGCACTGACTCAACAGCCAGCACATCTCTTAATGCTTTTCGTACCATAATAAACTCCAATAACTGTCTCTTCAAATATGTTTCCTTCCAAACACAGACTGGATAGAAGTAATGTTTGTGGCTTCATGAAGCACAGTAAGATAATGTTCTCCTATTTCCCCTCTTTATTTAAAAAAAATCATTCATAAGAATGAAGAAATAAAACTCAAGAGGCTCGGTTAAGCAAAAAGCTCACCAAGAGACATCATTCTCAGAAGTGGCAGAGATAGAACTGAGGGAAAGTGCTCCCTTTCCTTCTCCCATCTGTCAAAAGGGCAGGAAACCAACCATAGGGGGCATTCCCTTTAAAGAGATTTAAAAGTATCTCCATGCTCAGCATGAGCAGGCAGAGTACCAATGTGGGACCGCACAAAGACCACAAAAATAAATATCTTGTTTTTTTGATGCAGAGAAGGCAACTTTCTACCTACGTGGTTATTGAGAAATTTTGTTATATATCAGAAGACTAAAAATGAAAATATATAATTGTAAGTATTTTCCCAGTATTGTAAGTGAAACATATAGAGTCACCAAAACAAAAAAAGGCAAATTTAATACTAGGGATTAGTAGAGGAGAGAATGAAAACAGTTATCAGCGTCATAATGCCCTTTATATTTTATTACTTTATGGGCTTAAAAAAATATGTTAACATTCAATTGTGAAGTCACACTGAAAATAATCTGTACAGTTCTCATCGCAGTATCTCCACCATTTAGCAGCCATAGTAAAGGTGCAGAAAAAGGCAACAAAAAGTAACCAAAGATATGGAGCCCCTTTCATACAATGAAAAGCTAAGAACTGTGGGCCTTCTTAGTTTAGAATAGATGACTGAGTCTGTGGGGGGAGACAGGTTTTAAAAAATTGGCCATAGTGTGGAGACAGAAATGTTTCCCCATCTCCCCTAACATCAAAACTCATGGCCACTCAATATAGTTCCACTCAATCACTAAATAACTTGTGGAACTCACTGCTAGATGATGTAGTGATGGCCCTTACGGGAGGTCAGACACATTTATGAAGAACAAGTTGGTTACAATTTAGAGGGATGTGGGATTTTTGCAATCTGCCTGTCCCACCTGTTTCAGCCACTAAGAGGAGGCTAGATCTTACGTAGCCACTAAGAGGAGGCTAGGTCTTACGTAGCCATTTCACATTGTTTCCCACTACTACCATTTATTCTTAAAGGTAAAGTACTCCTTCAGTAGGTTGACACTGAATAATGAGAACAACTGTCACCTTGCTAACAGAATTTACAGTCAAGTTCCCTTTCTCCAGCCTCTGCCCCAAGCTAGAACTCTGAGCCTTGCTTGTATTGTTCTGAAGTCTTCACTGGTTTGTTCCCTGTCCTGAAGGCACTGGAATGCAACTGAAGCTGGTAATTCCCTGCTGGTCAGGATTGCTCACTGAAGTCACTGGAATAAGGACACAAAGGCACTGCAACCAGAAGACTCCACCTGTTCTTCTTCTCAGGCGCCTTTTCTCTCCAGCTTGTACCTTTTCTCAGTTCCTTTTCCATGTCACAAAGGTTTTCCTTCAGATACAAAACTGGATTTTAATAATTTTTTTAAGTTTTATAATGTGGTTTGTTTTATTTTGTAAGCTGCCTCAGGCAGGTTCCCTGGAGAGGCAGCATAAAAAATTTCCTAAATAAATTTCTTCCCCACGTGTGCTCTTCTCCAGTTCTTTATTGCCTCCAGCAAGGGAAAAAAATTGGCAAAATAATGGCTCAAAACTATGAAATTAGAATGACAGCAAATCCAAGCTGAAAGAAGTTGAAAGAAGAGTAATTTTTTTATACAATACAATACAGCCTTCGTGTCAGATGAGGCATAGCATCTCCCCCCAGTGTCCCCTCAAGGGTTAATGTGGATGGTAACCGACCTGTTTAGGATGACCAACCTGTTTTAGGTATGATGAATTTCATGATGGATTTTAATTATATTTTTATGCATTTCTGTAAGCCACCCTGAGTCTGCCTTGGTAGGGAGGATGGGGTATAAATCAAATAAAATAAATAATGGTAATGGGCCTAAATGGTCCTGCAGGTGTTAATTACTTTTTCAGCCTGTATATCTCTTATCTTCAAGGCCAAAGATGGAAGCCCGGTAATTAGCTTCTCAGAGGAACTTATGATCTGTGATGGGAGGGGGGCAATTGGGAGTGGTGAGGTAATCTTTTAGAGGTTTTTCTTGGAGACAAGTTCTGATTGGATGTCATCATCACCTGATGTACTGGGCCCCAAAATTATAACTGGACTGTGGCCCTGAGGAAAGGAGGCTGAGATTTTTAGGAACTATAGGCCAAGACTATGACCTGCAATTGATAGAAATGTAGACAATGCTGATTCGAGACTTTCCATTTGAAACTAAGGTTGTGCCACCTAACGCAGTTCTTGCATGTTAGGTAGTTGAAGCTAGCATTATTTTCTGTTCTACATGGTATCAGAGTAATTTGTTGACAATAATCTCTTTCTGTTTCCTGAATGAACTTTTAATTATTTTCTTGCCCTAGGAATACACAAGACTTAGCCTTGTGTTTCCTTGACATCACCTTTCTTCCTTATGGAGCTCAAGGCAGCTTCATTATTTTATTTAAAATTGTGATTGGCCATCATAACCTCAGTAAGAGAAATTTACTGGGAATACTGGGATTATTTGTGTTTTCCTTATATTTTAAAATATACTTGTTAATCTTACATGAAATGATTAGGAGAATTTTAAATCATAACTGTTTTGACTTGGCCTATCAAAAATATTCAATAAATTATACATTGAAACAAGAATAAGTTATAAGTTGCAAGTGCTCAGCACAATACTTCAAGACAAGAAGTCTAAATTCTTGTCTTCAAAATCTAATTATTTAGTGTCAGTAACTCTGATGCAACCTTAAGAGAAATTAATATATTTCAAAGAGTGATTGGGGAAGCAGCTTCAAATAGAACTTCAGTGATTTGCTCTTCTGTGCTGGCACAGAAAAGATTAGCTATTTGGAATTATGAGAAGAAAGCTCTAAATGTTTACTCATAAGAACATAAGAGGAGCCAATGTTGGATCAGGCCAATGGCCCATCCAGTCCAATACTCTGTCTCACAGTGGCCAAAAATATCAGGTGCCATCAAGAGGTGCAGCAGTGGAACCTGAATTTTATAATGCCCAACATCAGTTGAGCAAGGTAGAAAATCTTCCTAAATCCTAAATAGATAATTATATTTTGAACTCTAAACTCAAAACAGAGTATGTCCTCTGCTGCTCGTAATAATCTGTTTTCATGTAATAAATTATTTTAACAGCAAACATAGATGCAGCTGACAAAATAAATGCAGCTGCACAAAGCCAAGAAAGTAACCAACAAGCCACTAGCTGACCACTCCTGCTTCAAACTAGGACTTAGTTTTTCCAGCACTGAAAAACCCCAGCCAAATTTAAGAATGTTCACATACCACTCATTTCACTAGGAGTTGTATGTGCTCACCTCACTCCCATTGAAAACAGCAAGCTTTCATCTTTGTGCCCTAGTTACTTTTTGCATTCGCACTCTCTCAAAATAACCCCAGCAAATACCATGACAACCCCACTTTCCACGTATTTTATACAGCCTGCATTTTGCAAGTGTATAGCCTGCGTGAGTGGTGGCAAGCACTGCATAGCTAATAAAACTACAGCAGACACTTGACTACAGAATTAACACATGCAGCTCAATAAGCTCTCAGCGATAGATTAACCATGTTTTAAGCTTGCTCAAGCCTATTTTGTATAAACTGGCAAACAGCTTTCCCTAAAGGATCTTGGAGCAATGAATTCATTTTGGTTGTTCACCAAGTTACAACCATATAACTTGTTCACCAAGCTTGTGGGGGGAGGACGAGATATAGAAGTATAACCAAAAAAAATTATATAATTGTTTAACCTTTGAAAAAACACAAGAGACCACGGAGGGTGAGAAGCCGCACATGATGTATGTGTGATAACCATGACTTGCTTGAAGAAAGCCTCAGCTAGCAAACACTACAGCTCAAAGAGGGTCAAATGAAGCCAGCTGGGGTCTAAAGTGGGTGACGAGGCCCTTGGGTCAGCATAATGGATACCACTGGCAGGGTCCAGGATGGGCACACCAACAGTGACACTAAGGCAGAAAACCACGGCTGCCTCAACTAGAAGGGAGCGACACAAATGAGGTCCACCCTCTTCTGCCTGTTTGCTTATCGCTTTTGCCAGGACTGGAATGGGGGAGAGCGTAGGGCAAACCTTCTAGTTAAGGAGCCATAAGAACATTCACCATCTCTACCAGCAGGCAGCAGAATCGCATGAATTTTTGCATTGCTCTGAGGTAGTAAAAGATCCACACTGGGATGACCAAAGTGCGGACAGATCACCTGAAACAGCTCCAGGCAAAGGGACATCTTCCCTAGGTCCAACTGCCTCTGGCCTGTTCTTCCTGCACCAGGGCAGCTCTGTGCTTGAATGGTCTGCGTAGCAAGGAAGGAGGACGAAGCAGAGCCCTCACTGGGCCTCCTTCACATGCTCAACCTCGTCCTCCGATGAATTTCTGCAGCCACAAAATTCCTAGCTGTACATCCAAGGTCACAGGGGCCTGCTTGGAAGCCCCCAAAATTAGTCCCATACTACCTCAAAGTCGGTCATCTGCTAGGGGCTGCTATTGTGTGAGGCTTTGGAGAAGTAGACGCCATCTGAAGCAGAGCTAACCAGAAGTCAAGGCTCTGAGAAGTCCAGAGAGCAGTCCCTGCGTTGTGCGAACACACCATGCTAACAGGGAAGCGTTCCATACAAGTGGTACAAAGCGAGTGTGTGTCTTTTGCTTGGGTTTCTGAGCTGTGCGGGGTGGAAACTGTGTGCCTGAAGCTTCTTTCTAGCTCTTGGTGCGTGCTCAAGCACATGATCCTAGTTCTGCTGACTAAGATGCATCATCTGCTAGAGGATACTATTGTGTGAGATTTGGGAGAGGAGCCCCACATTCCAGCTGAAGCAGAGCTGGGCTCTAAGAAGTCAGACAGCAGTTCCAGAAGCATGCAACCCATTGTGTGCTAACTACAGCTTTGTATGGGAGTTTAGTGGGCAAGTCTAAGGAGAAGCAAGAAAGAACTGAAGGATATACAAGTAAGCTCTTGCATGAGTGCAATTTAGGGGTGAGGAACAGGATTCTGCATAGTTCAGGTAAGCACCATTCTTCGCCCTTAGCACTTCAAAGAAGCAAAATGGTTAAGAAGATAGAAAGCCAAGAGGAGGGAGGAGCTATCCAGCATCTTGCAAAGAATGCCTCATGTATGATTACCTGCCCACTGGGCAGACATTTTGCATGTATGCTCCACAGATCATGTTCTTTGCTCTCAGGGAACAGGGCCCTGTTGAGGCTAGAGCTGCCAACCTGGAGCAGATGAGAGATAGAAGTCTGTGGGACAAGACCCAAAAGAACCTATTACAACAGTCCCACTTCCGGGCCAATAACATTTCTGCGGTTGAGGAGATGGAGAGTGTTGGAGTACAAGGTTGTCCAGATGATGAAAGCAACATGATCCCACAGAAAGGATGCCTTCCTTGGGTGATGAACCAATGTACTCCCATACTTAGGATAGTCCTCTGGGGTCGGGGGAGGTAAACCTCTGGTAATGGGGAATTTGATCATTAAGGAATACAGAGATAGGGCCTTGTGATGAGTATTCTGACTGCATGGTGACTTGCCTCCCAGCAGCAAAGGCTGTGGACATCACACACTGTCTAGATAGGCTGAGAGCTAGTGCAGGGGAAGAGTCCTCAGTCATTATACATGTTGGCACAAATGACACTGGGCAATGCAGCTGTGTGGTCCTGGAGGAACAAATAAGATTCCCTGGCAGCAGGTTAAACATCAGGACACCCAAAACAGAGTTGTCAAAATTACTACTGGTTCGATGCACAGGGTCAGCT
Source organism: Gekko japonicus (assembly GCF_001447785.1). Classification (NCBI taxonomy): domain Eukaryota; kingdom Metazoa; phylum Chordata; class Lepidosauria; order Squamata; family Gekkonidae; genus Gekko; species Gekko japonicus. Next base: position 14,002 of record NW_015173241.1, on the reverse strand, counting down.
AGACCAGGAGATAAGGGGTCTCAACGTATGAATGAGGAAGTGGTATCAGGATCAAGGGTTAGATTTGTTAGGCATTGAGGAACATTATGGAACCAGCCAAACCTATACAAAAGAGACAGGGTTCACTTGAACCCAAAAGGTAATCAAGCTGCTGGCTTTTAATATCAAAAAGCTGGCAGAATAGCTTTTAAATTAATTCCTAGGGGAAAGCCAAAAGGAGCTGGGGAGCTTCTGGTTCAAGATGAATCAAAACTGGGCCAAATTGCGGTAATGTGAGATAAAGGGATGGTGGTGTTAACGCTGGCAAATAGTGGTGGCAGTGGGCCAAACGAGTATGAGTATAAAACAGTAAAGGAGGGCTTCCGGAGGAAACCTATGGGCCAAGGGAGATGGAGATCCTTAGAGACAGAAATGAAAGACCAATGCATCTATATGCTTATGCAAGAAGCCTCCAAGCCAAGGTAAGGGAGCCGGAGTGCTTTGTGCTAAATGACAATTTATACACAGTGGGAGTTTCAGAAGCCCAGTGGAATGGGGAAAGGGAAGCAATGCAACATATATCCCTGGATAGAAACTCTACACACAGGACAGGCAGGAACATGCTGAGGATAGTGCTGCTCTGTATACTGAAGATAGCATAGAGTCAAACAAGCAGAAACATCATGGAAATAAACTCCCACTCAGAACAGGTATAGGTGGAGATGACAGGTCCTATGGGTTACTTAAAAGTGTGGTGTACAATCTCTCTCTGTCACATACACACCCCAATCAAAAACCATAAAGCGGATCCTGAGATGGAAAGAGAAATAAGGGAGATGACAACGGTGGGAAATGTTGTAATACTGGTGACTTTAATTACCCTCATATTTACTGATGAAATGTGTGTTCAAGTCATGGTATACAAATGTGTTTTCTAGTTATTATAAATGCCTGTTGCTCAAGTAGCTGATCAGAGGAATAGCAACTTTCAACTTGGTTCAAAACCAGTGTGAAAGGTAGACATTATTGAACTGAATGGGAACAGTGCCATTAACTTCAACATTCCCATCAATGAAAACTTACCCTCAAAGTCCAAAATGATCAATTTTGATTTCTAAAGGGGGAACTTCTGAAAAAGATGGGACTAGTCAGAAAGAAATTAAAAGGGAAAATTATGGGAGTCAATTCCCTCCAAGATGCCTGGAAGCTAGCCAGATAGAACAGATAGATTGTATTTTGGTATGGGGATAAATATGGATCTGGTAGATAAGGATAGAGTCTACTCAGATTGGTAGCAGCTCTCCAGCTTCTCAGGTGGAGGTCTTTCATCTCACTTTTAGGTGGAGACGCTGGGGACTGAATGTGGGACCTCCTGCATACCGAGATGTTCTACCACTGAACCACAGCCCCTCCCCATTAAGTCAGGAAAGATACTACCAAGGGCCAAATTAAACATGATGGTGTCCATGAGTCCAATTCATTGGAAGCTGCTGATTTAAAGCTTAATTAGGTGATCAAAAAATGCTGTGCCTGCAGCACAGAAGGATGGGGAGCTCATTCCCCTGCCTCTTTTCAAGTGCCAACATGCCACTTAAAGAAACTGAGTGTAGTCTTTCCATTAATTTTTACTGTGAATAATGTACATCATGTAGCCATTCTGGAGCCTTTTGTAGAGAAGGGTAGCTGAAGAACTGGGCCAGACTGAGGTAATGTGAGATAATCTTCTAGTATTACTAGGCAAACTGTAAACTACGAAATCTTGCAGGCCCACAGGGCAAACATCCAAGGGTGCTTAAGGAAAGTAAGGGGAAAGGTCTATTAACAAGTATATGTAACTTGTTTCTAAAATCAGCTTCTGGGCCACAGAACCTTTTTGAGAGAGAGACATTAAGCACATTAAGGAATGAAGCTTGCTGAGATAATCAGCACGGTTTCTGCAAAGGGAAGTCCTGCCTCACCAATTTTTGGAAGTTAAGAAGTGTTTAAGTAATGATGATCCAGAAGACATTATATACCTCTTGGATTTCAAAAAAGCTTTTGACAAGGTATCCCACCAAAGATTCCTAAGTAAGCTTAGCAGTTATGGGACAGGAGGACAGGTCCTCTTATGGATTAAAAACTGGTTAAACAATATTAAGTAAAGAGCAGGAATAAATGGACAGTTCTTGCAATGGAGGGAAAAGAGCAACAGAGTCTCAAAAGGATAAGCACTGGAACCAGTGCTATTCAATGTGCTCAGGGGGGGAAATGGAGGGGGGGTGAGTAACCTAATGGCCAAGTCTGTAGATCATACCAAGCTATTCAGGATGGCAAAATCCAAAACAGACTCCAAAGAGCTACAGGAAGAAGAAGAAGAAGAGATTGGATTTATACCCCGCCCTCCACTTGGAGTCTCAGAGCGGCTTACAAACTCCTTTCCCTTCCCCTCCCCACACAGACACGCTGCGAGGTGGGTGGGGCTGAGAGAACTCTGACACAAACTGCTCTTTCAGGAACAGCTGTGCCAGAGCTTGTGACTGACCCAAGGTCACATCAGCAGGTGCAAATGGAGGAGTGGGGAATCAAACCTGGTTCTCCCAGATTAGAGTCCGCGCACTTAACCACTACACCAAACTGGCTCAAGCTCAAGACTGATCTAAATTAGGCCAACAGGCAACATGGCAAATGAAGTACTTTTTACACACACTTTCAATCCACTTTGCAACTGGATTTTACTGTGTGAAATAGCAAAATCCCCTTGAAAACAGTTGAAGTGCACTGAAAGAGTGCATTATTTAGTATGTGTGAAAGCTAATGTTGGTAAACTCAAGGTGAGGCATACTTGAACCAAAATTCTTAACTCTAAATATATGGTTATGGGATCTGATCTGGCTGAGACCCAAATTGAAAGGGTAGTGTAGTGGTTCCCCAGAAGGAAAAGTACAGTCTTTTTCTGCAGTGGGGACCAAAGCAGCTTACATCATTCTCCTCTCCCCTTTTTGATCTGCACAACAACCCTGTGAGGTAGGTTAGGCTGAAAGTCTGTTACTGGTCCAAAATCACCCACTCAGCTTCCACAGCAAGAAGTTGGGTCTGGCAGACCCTGTTCTGAAGAGCTAACTGCTACACCACACTGGCTGTCCTGGGGGGCTGCTGCAGATGAACAGGAGCAAGCAGTCAGGCCTAGTTAATCATGCCAGTCAGATGTCATCAAGTCAGCCAGACGGCACTGCCAGGCAAAGGGTAGCCAACCTTCAGGTAGAGCCTGAAGATCGTCTGGTATCACAACTGAACTCCAGACAACAGATTTCTCTCTCCCTGGCATTCTATTCAGTTGAGGCCTCTCCCCTCCCCACACTCTGGCTTCCAGAGACTCCACCATAAAATCTGCAGGAATTTCCCAACCTGGAGCTGGCAACCCTAGTCAGGACTGGCCCCAATGAGTTCCCCACAAAGACCAAAGTAGGCCTGGAAAGGGCCTCCTGCCCCTGCCTTTTTAATGACAGAACCAAGCTTCGTTGCCTAGCAATAGCCACTGAGGGAAAAGTGAGAGACGCAGCAGTTTTGGCAGTTTATTCAGACAGGGAATAGCCAAGCTGGCAGAGAGCAGGGGAGAGGAGTGGACCCAGCACCCAGCCAATGGCATGCGAGTACACCTGAGCAGCAGCTGATGGGCCAATGGTTGATGGAGCGCACAGCACAGCCAATGGGAGAGCTGTGTGATTGTGCAGCCTCATCTGGAATACTGTTGACAGTTCTTGTCAATATATCTTTAAAGAATATTGGGGAGCTGGGAAAAGTACAGAAAAGAGCCGCTGGAAAAAGTACAAAAGAGAGCAGCTAAAATGATCAAGAGGTTGAAGCACCCTTTCTATGAAGAAAGGCTTAGAGTATGTGATTTTTTAATTTAGAAAAAAACGATTGCAGGAGGGAGGCAAGATAGTCAGGATTTGACAAATCCCAGGCATCAAAGCACCTAGAAATTTCATTGTGGTGCCTAGTTTTTCCATCATTCATTTATTCCTGTAAGCCACCTGAGCCCTACTTGTAGGGAAGGGTGGCCTAGTAAATCCAATTAAATAAATAAATAAATTCTCAAGTAGAAGTGCAAAGCTTATTTAGCTGAAGCATAGAGGCTAGGCTTTTTCTTGTGATGACAATTAGAGCTGGCTGATATTTATTTGTATAGGACAACTGTTAAGAATTCAAAATTACGTTTTGTGGCAGCAGTAATGCAAAAGTAAGGACATTAAACTATAAAACCCTGAAGGCTAATAAAATAAGTCTGACGCCTAAATTAGGGGTGGCGGCTCCTGAAGATGGGGGAAGATGTCAATTTGTAGAATAGAAGCTTATAAAGTTGTGCATGGGATAGAGAAAGTAGATATAGAGCTTTTTCTCCCTTTACCATAATACTAGAACTCAGGAATACCCAATGAAGCTGACACGCAACAGACACAAGACAAACAAAGAGTTAGACAAATTAAGATAAGGACCAGGTAAGTCCATCAAGGACTACCAGTAGAGATGTAACATTTCCAGAAATTCTGAAGCCATAGGGGGGGAAACACCTTTTTCCCTTTTGGGGTCAAAAATGAAAGCTATACAATATTTACTGTCCCTATCAAACTGAACTAATTTTACTGCTTTGTTGTTGTTCAGTCAAACAGTCGAGTCCAACTCTTCGCGACCCCATGGACAAGATCTCGCCAGGCCCTCCTGTTTTCCGCCGTCCTCTGAAGTTTCCTCTACTTCATGTTCGTTGCATCTATGACACTGTCTAACCATCTCATCCTTTGCCGTCCCCGTCTTCTTTGACCTTCAATCTTTCCCAGCATCAGGGTCTTCTCCAGAGAGTGCTCCCTTCTCATTTGGTGGCCAAAGTATTTGAGCTTCAGTTTCATTATCTGGCCTTCCAGGGAACAGTCAGGGTTGATTTCTTTGAGGATTGACTGATTTGATCTTCTTGCAGTCCAAGGGACTCTCAAGAGTCTCCTCCAGCACCATAGTTCAAAAGAATCTATTCTTCGGCGCTCGGCCTTCCTTATAGTCCAACTCTCACAGGATTTGAGGGGTGGAGCCTGGAGAGGGTGGGGTTGCGGAGGGGTGGGACCTCAGACAAGTAGAATGCCATAGACTCCACCCTCCAAACCAGCCATTTCGTCCTGGGTAACAATTGTTGCCAATCTCCAGGTGAGGGCTACAGATCACTCAAAATTACAACTGCTGTTCAGGGAGCAGAGATCAGTTCCTCTGGAGAAAACAGTGCACTCTGTCATTTTACCCTGCTGAGGTCACCACAGCAAATTGACACTTTTTGCCCAAAGCCAGAGCACTCCCCCAAAGCCTCTTTCTAGATCCCGTTGTATTTATTTCCACAACGGGCTTTACTGCTAGTTTATGGCTATAAATGCCTTAAGTTTTCTACAAACTTGTAAATATACCAAGTACTTTGAGAGAAAACTGCAGGCCAATACACCATATGCTACCTTAGCACACATGCCTTACTACCAGCTAGATGTTGTTTATTTTTCTTTCTGGGGCTACTAGTTAGAGATGAAATGTCCAGAGTTATCCTCTGAGGCTTTGGTGCAGTTTCTGCCCCATCTACTTCTGATCTCCCCCTCCAGCAAGTTAGGGCAATAAACTACTTTTACCCAATCTGTAGGTATGTGTGTCACAGTGGTTTGAAGAAGAGGTGAAAAGATCAACCACAAGTCAGGTCAAAAGAACAAGAGAAGGCATGCAACAGCTGAAAAGCAAGGAGAGCTCTGCATGTACCCCTCATGAAGACCTGGCATCCTAGGTAGAAAAATGCACCTTAGATTTAAGAGCTCTTTATGTCTACAGTATGCCCACCTTCTATCTAAAAGCATTTCACTCACTCTGAAAGAGAAAACATTTTGTAGGTTTTTTTTTTAATACTCCCCAAAATTTCCAATTAGTATTAGTTTTAATTACTTTTATACACTCATATTTGTAAACCTTAATTTTTATATTTTACGAGGCTATGGACATTCTTTTTCTTTCTTACTTGTATTCTGGCCATGGACTGTAAATAAAGTAAAGTGCCTATTGGAAAATCTGGGGAAAAGGCCAAGAACTAAAAGCAAAAAAAGGGTTTTTTTTCTTAATTTTCCTGTCCCCCCCCCTCAAAGTTTCCACACAATTCTAGCTACTAGTTGTGGTAGACAAGGGAAACCTACACATATAGAGGCAGAAAATCTCTGAAACCCAGTGCTAGGAGTGAACGTCAAGGGAGGGTCTTGGTCTCTATGCCCTGCCCAGGGCAACTGGTTGGCCATTGTGTTAAACAGGATGCTGGACTAGATGGACCACTGGTCTGATCCACCAGGGCTCTTCCTATGCTATGTGCCAGTGTAGAAAAGTGGGAGCCACTGCTCTCCTGCCAAAGCCCCCTCTGGAAGCCAAGGAACCCAGCAAGATGGCTACAGGTCACATTGTGCAAAAGCACAGCTCCACTTCCTCCATGCATGGGCCATCACCCCCCTCTCTCCAGGACTTGGCTAGCACCAGTCAGCTTTCTGCCTTTTTAACTGTTAGCAATAGCCAATGTTTTATCCTGGGACCCCCTAATATAGGGTTGGATCCTGCAACCCTTTAGTAAAAAGTGATAACTGTTTCAGATCTTTTGTTTCTTCCACCTCCCCCCAATAGCTATTCCTGACCAGGGTGGATAAAAATCAATGATTTAAAAATAAAATAAAATTAAAAATCAGATTTTTTTAAACTTAAATTTAAAAAATACAATAAAATGCTTTTTGAGGAAAAATCTATCTAAAGATAGTCCAAAGGTTATTCATTATGAAATAAGGATTAGTTTTTAATTATGTACCATGAGGATGGATATTCATGCAATGTTTAAATTTTTAGGTAAATTAGTTCAATTAATCCATTCATAATGTCATGCTCTCCCAGAGGTTTCTGTAACATTATCCGGCAATTTTTGAATCTAGAAGATATTATCACAGATGCTTGGTTTTACAGTTCTCAAAGCTGTGAATTTGTGTCTGCAGAGATCACATGCCTCTTCTCCACAGCAAAAATGTTATCAAACAAACAGAGTTGAGAAAAAGACCTTAATCCCATTGTTCCTTTGCAAATCTATGTACACAGAGTCAACCCCTTGCCTCTTAAGTGCTAAGTTTCAAAAAATTCAATGAATAGAGATTGTTGAGAGTAGAATAGATCTGCACAAGAAGCTATGTGTGAGGAGGGAGGGGCAAGCAACAAAGGTGAAAGTGAAACCTTTCGAGCCAAATACTCCACAAGTCTTTGGATCTTTGTGTGTATAGCCTGAGCCTGACACCGGAGAAGTTTCCTCCCAGGGTTGCAGGACCATGTGGAGTAACAGCCACACAGATTAGGAGGCTGCAATGGGGAGGGGACAAAATTACTCCTTTCCCCTTCCCTACTTTTCAGCCTCCCAACCCACCCAGCAGTTGTAATGGTTATATACCCATGGATGCTGCTGTCGTACAGCTGACTGTTTGGGTTGGTTCTATATTATTTCTCATTGTTCTGTGCTCTGACAGAAGTTGACTGTTTACCTGTTGTAACTGTTCTTAAGATCTGTGCCAGAAGCTATAGTAGACTTGGAAACCTTTTACTGAAGTTGGTTCCTTAAATTAATGTGTTGCAGCTGGTGGCAATGGCTTCAAGATGGCAAAAGCCTTTCTGTCTTAGAAGAAATTTACTGGTCGCTCAGACAGGCCTGGAGTCAGTGTACCTGGATAACTCTGAGCTTCTGGTCTTTGTGAATGATCAGAAAGCTGCACAGTACCTGACAGTGATTTTAGAATGTGAATGCACTGCACCTGCAGCTTCCCACTGCAGACCAAGGCTCCTACAAGCAGCTCTACAAGCACTTGGGAGGTTATTATGAGGGTGGTTTTGTCCTTCTGAAATACAAAAATGAATAGCAACCAAGTAGGGAACCTCTGCATACTTATTTATGTGCTCTGGGGAGGCCATCTGATAGAGCTTTCCCTGTTCCTCACAATCCAAGTGACGATTTACACAAAGGTGAACCTGCCCAACCAGATTTGGAGGTGGCAATGCAACACAGAGAAGGATTTACATCTAGTTCAGGCCACAAAGAATTTTGTGTGAAAAGCCACTTTATAGTTGTATTTTAAAAAGCGCTTCAAAGCCTGCTTGTTTTAAAAAAAAGATGTCATTCTAGATAAACTAATGGGACTATATTGTGTATAGTGTGAAAGCAGAAATGAGTGCTTCCCTAACGGTCTTCTGTTAATGCTAAGCCCCATAGTGGTTCTTTCCAGGAAAGAATAAACCTTCCAGGAACAACGTGCTGCAATGGCGGTTGAGCAATTACAAAAGGCCCACTTGCAAGAAATTCACCAAACAGCACTTCTCCAAGGAAGTCCCAGGACAAATAACATCTGCCGACAATGCAGAGGAAAAGGTCACTGGAAGCAGAATGTCCAAGCAAAGAAAAGATGCACAGGGAAACTAAAAGTTGCTGATGCAGAAGCGCCCCATCAGCAACTGCAAGAATGATCCTGGTGAAGAGCAGGTCAGGCATTTGGTGGCTGGGAAGTGTGGGGAAAATGTGGGAAATAGTGGCTGGGAAACATCAGTGCTATTGGAGACAGGCTCCGAAATACGCCTCATCCGTAGTGTGCATCCAACTCTGAATAGAAAGACAGAGGATGCAGCCTGGTGACTAAATGAATGGCTGGGCTCCCAGAAGACTACATGGGCTTTCATAATCAGCAGAGATTTCTAGTGCAATTTGTTCTTGGAAAATATTTTATTTGAGAGTACCAGAAGAATACCTGGATGGCCAGCAGAGCACATATGGTAGTGGATAACTTCTAGATACTTCTGCAGACATCCCAAAAGCTGAACCTCAGCAGGCAGCACAACAGGGAGGCCAAAATGATGCCAGCATAGTGAGAAAAAAGGAACTGCTTTATTTAATAGTTCATAATAAAGTGCTGGTGAAGCCTGGACATTGTGTTCTAGTACCTTAAGGGTGAATGGTTGATGCAAGAAAAGTATCAGACTGTTTGAACCTGACACCCATCCATCCAGGCCTGTTATTTAGTAAATCCTTGTTTCAAGCTGAGCCAAAAGGAGTTCTGGGTAATAGCTCTTAATGAGACTGACCAAGAAGCATAACTCACAACGAGTCAGACCTTAGGAATACTGTCCAACATAACTGACGTCTCAGAACCTCATCCAGATGTGGAAGTTAAGAACTGTGCAGAAGTCAGTAAGTGAACTGG
>NW_015173241.1:0-2771 GCF_001447785.1 Gekko japonicus | reverse complement strand
ATTTATTGGTTTATTATTGATTTATTTATAATTCTGACATACTGTGTATTGTGATTTGTGCTGGTCACTGACCGCATTAATTAACTAACTATCTTATTGATGATGAAAGCCTGCAACTATGTAATACACAGAGACCTGGTTCACCAAATCACTGGGGGATAAAAGAAAAGGATCAGTAGAAAAGGATGAGCACACATTTGAAGGTACAGCGGAGACATGATGGATATATCACTGCAGGTAGCTGTACCTTCTAAGGGGTATCCAAGTCTTTGAGAAGGTTTTTCCACAAAATTCTGCTAAATCTGTTATGTCACTATATGCAAAAGACAACATGCCCACAGCAGAAACTTTGGGCCTAATAAGATGCCCTGAAACACAAGCCTCAATTATCAGTGACACAGGCTTGGCTTATGAATACTGAGCTCAAGCAGGAAGACAGAAACCTTTCCGGTTTACAGATTATGTGCCTTCCTAACTATAGGTTTAATTAAGGTAGGTGTGTGTGGTTGAGGTACTCACTGTGAAGGTCCATTCTCCTTGGAACTGACAATGTGATTGCTGTAAGGAAAACAGTTTTCATCCTTAACCATTTTAAGGAGAAAATATTGTGAGGATGTTTCGAGATACTAGATCCTTTAATATGGGGTAGCACTGTGGACAGGTCTGCTACCTGGCATTTAAGAGTGGTGGCCTTTAGTACTCTTGTAACTCCTTGTAAAAAGCCCAGGATTGATTTAAATCAAGGTTTCAAAGGATCAACACCATTCATCATGCACCAATGTACAAAGTCTTTCCACAGTACATTCTAAATCCTATTCGTCAACTGTGTCCTGGAGGCCAAGCCGTGATTTCTGCATCGTAACCTAAGTGAAGGAAGTTACTCTGCTCAATCTCCAGGTGGTCAAATGTAACAATTCTGGATGTGGATGCCAAATGGGGCCTTGAAGAAGCATATCCAGTGGTACTGGCAGTCTCAATGGAGGTTCCATTGACATCTCCTGTAGGGCTGAGAACCACAGCCCGCATGGACAAAATGGCGCCACCAGGATGACTTCTGTTTTCTGTTTGCTTGATCTTCCTGATCAGTTTGGACACAATTGGGATGGGCAGAAAAGCAAACAAACAGGATCTTTGGCCACTGGCAGATGAGACTGTCAGTTGCTTCTGCTCTGGGGTGGAAGAACCTGGTGAAGAATCTGTCGAGCTGGTGGCTTGTTGGGGATGCAAAGAGGTCTGCTTTTGGGAAACCAAAGTGGCTGGTGATCAGCAGCAACAGAACTCTCTTGAGTGACCACTCTGCCTCCTGAACTGACTGCTGAGCCAATTTGCTTGAGGATTCGAAGTCCCCTTTATGTGTTCTGCTCTGATTGATTCTAATCTGCCAAGGATAATATTTTGGTTGCCTCCTTGTGTAGGTTATCAGCCCCTCTTGTTCATTTACGTATGTCTTGGCCGATATGTTGTCTGTCCTTATTAGGACATGAGTATGTGTTATCTGTGGATTAAAGTGGATCAGGGCAAAGTGTATGGCCCGCAGTTCCAGGATGTAGAAACCTGGTGAAGAATCTGTCGAGCTGGTGGCTTGTTGGGGATGCAAAGAGGTCTGCTTTTGGGAAACCAAAGTGGCTGGTGATCAGCAGCAACAGAACTCTCTTGAGTGACCACTCTGCCTCCTGAACTGACTGCTGAGCCAATTTGCTTGAGGATTCGAAGTCCCCTTTATGTGTTCTGCTCTGATTGATTCTAATCTGCCAAGGATAATATTTTGGTTGCCTCCTTGTGTAGGTTATCAGCCCCTCTTGTTCATTTACGTATGTCTTGGCCGATATGTTGTCTGTCCTTATTAGGACATGAGTATGTGTTATCTGTGGATTAAAGTGGATCAGGGCAAAGTGTATGGCCCACAGTTCCAGGATGTAGCTAGCTTTGTTTCTGGCTTGGACCACTGACCTTGTACTGGGTTGCTGTCCAACATCACTCCACATGCAGTCAGACCGGCGTCTGTGAAGATTTGAGGAGGAGGGTGCCTCCCGTAGCAGGAACAGGAAATAGAAAAAATTGTTCCTGCCTCCCTGATAGGATGGTCGGAATCACCCTCAAGATGTCCTCCAACTCAGAGAACTCCAAAACTAATCATCTGTGACGGTACCTTCTAGACTGAACACACAAGGTCCTACTGGGTAGACAGAAATGTTGAACAAATAATCTTTACTGAAGCCTCTGGGACTGCATGAAATTGGGCCCCTGATCCATGAATTACTGGAACTCATTTACATAATTTCTTGAACATTACATGATGATATTGTCTCATACTACAGAATTATAAACTAATAATCTACAATGAGATCTTTAAGTGATAATGTAGCTTAATTGAAACTGCATATTCCTCAAAAACCATTTTATCAAAATCCAATTGTTTTGCCTTTTTATTTTAATAAATGATTTTTATCCAACCTGCAACCAGTTTATAAGCTCATTACATTTCAAATTCTCATCTCATTGCTTCTAAGGTAACGGATAATGCAGGTGGTTAAATTGCCCACTAGCTGACCAATTATAAACCTGATAAATCAGAAGTGATGCATTTTGTATTCTTCAGCTGAAAACACATTTACTGAACGCCTCAGTGAGAAAACCACTCCCTTAGCAACAGCAACTAAGCATCAGCTCCACAGCTTGGCAGACTGCCCACAGGCCTAGACGCTTTGTAACTTACTTCCCTCAAAGCAGTATTCACCTCACATCCACTTCATCACTCTACAGTTTCTTAA
>NW_015173240.1:114797-157364 GCF_001447785.1 Gekko japonicus | reverse complement strand
TCCCACCACAACACCTGGGAAACATTGTGTGCCTGTCCCCGATCTGGCCCTTCTGGCCGAAAAACTGCATCAACAAAAAACCACCTCCAGAGGAGGTCTTACCGGAACGGCTGCGGCAAGCACGGCTGTGGTATCACCAGCGCGTCCTTCTGCCGGCACATCCCCAGCTCCTGCCCGAACTGCGCATGCTCAGACATGCACAGTTCGGCAGCCTCCCGTCGCTGTCTCCCCGGTCTCCCCGGCATCTGATCATGCTGGGGAGCAATTGAGCGGCGGCTCACGGGATCTATTTTGGTGCGGCTTTTAAAAGCCGCACTTTTGCCTGACTTTTTTTCCCCATGTGGCAGGGACCATAGTTAACCTTTTCTGGGAGAGAAACAGGGAACAGTTGGGAATAGTGACTGCAATGTTATTAAGTTCAGCATTCAGGTCAATGGAAAGTTACCCCCAAAGTCCAAAACTGTAACATTTGATTTCAAAAGAGGGAACTTTACAAAAATGAGGAGAATAGTTAAAAGGAAGCTGAAAGCAAAACACAAGAGAGTCAAATCCCTAATTGAAGCCCAGATAAAATGCATTCCACAGACTAGGAAAGGCACTGCCAAGTCTAAAAGAAGGCCTGCAGGTTAACAATGCAAGTCAAGAAAGCTATAAAAAGTAAAGAGGATTCTTTTAAAAAGTGGAAGGTCTGCCCCAATCCATCCGTCCCCGTGCAGGCAGCTACTGCCTTTGCTCCCTCTGGAAGGAGGAAGAGCCCGGGAGTTTCATGTTCATACAGGCCTTGGTGAGGGGGCAGAGCCAGAGGCTTCATATAGTGGTTCCGCCCCTTAGCCATGCAGTTTGCTGTCATGAGCTTGGCCCACCATCCCACCCTGTTATACAGCAGGCTGTTGCTGGTTGCCATTTTGTGGGGCTGAGTAGGAAGTTTTTTTCATTTCCCCCTATCTGGGGGTGGTGTTTTTCACCTGCTTTGCAGTGTATGCAGAGGATGGGGGCAAGTGGCTTGGTGGATGACATTTAATTAGGTAGTCACTTTGCAGAAGAGAGCTGGGTAATATAAAGCAGGCCAGTGAGCACCATTTGACACCTCCATTGGGGGGGCGGTAAAGGGTCTGGCAGGATCAGCTCATGAGTTGTGCAGCTCATAGTTGTGAATGCAGACTGCCTGTGGGACCCCTGAATAGGTCCTCCTCTCATGACCTGCAGCTTGGGGGCTGGAGCTCCAAGGTGGCAACCCGCTTGCCTGGCTGGCCAGGTTCAAGCTATGCTTATGGGACTCACACCAGGGGCAACGTGGCTCACCCAATTCATGGCAAGGAGGGGTCCAGGGGTGAAACCTGGCTTGACCTGTTCTGCTCTGTTCTTACCCGTGTTGCTTAGTATTTGTAAATAGTTAATAAAGTGGCCCTCTTTTAATCTAACTCAATGTGTCTGACTCTTTCTTTCAACTTTGGGGGGGGGCAATAAATCGAACAGGAGGGACCACCAACTCTGGCAAAAAAAAAAAGTAAGTCCAGAACAGGAAAACCAGCCAGAGAAGCAGTGGGGCCTTTGGATGACAGAGGAATCAAGGGATTGCTAAAGAAAGATGGGGAGATGGCAGAAAAGCTCAATTAATATTTTGCTTCTGTGTTTACTATGGAAATTGTAGGGCATGTACCCATACCACAGTCACTGTTTTTAGGAAGGGAGCCTTAAGAACTGAGCCAAATTGAAGTGACCAGAAATGAAATTATAGATCTAGACTTATTGGGGATATTAAAAACTCATAAGTCTCCAGGTACTGATGGCATACACATGAGAATTCTTAGGGAACTCAAACAAGAGATAGTTGATCTACTAACACATATATGTAACCTATCACTAAATTCAGCTGCTGTACCAGAAGAATGGAGAGTAGCAAATGTTAAACCAATTTTACAAAGGGATCCAAAGGGGAACCAGGAAATTACAGGCCAGTCAGTCTAACATCTGTCCCAGGCAAATCAGTAGAAATTGTAATCAAAGATGGAATTGTTAGACATATAGAGGGACAAAGCTTGCTGACAGAAAGTCAGCATGGCTTCTGCAAAAGAAAGTCCTGCTTTACCAAACTTTTGGAGTTCTTTGGGAAAGTGAACAAGCATGTAGACTGGTGCCCCAGTTTACTCACCAAAGACTCCTTTTTTATATATACTTAAGTTTTTTATTGAGTATATCTATCAGTCCACAAACACACATTAATTATCCATCTTATTGATATACTCATTTTCCATTTGTAACAATCACAATAACCAAATGAAATTAAAAAAAAAAATCACCTGAGGTTAGTATTCCAACAGCCTGAAATTTCTACTCTAATTTAATCCCTCTTCTTTTCATATGCCCCTATTTTACCCGTTTATGATTCCCGTCCAACTTCCCCATAACTTTTAGTTAATCCTAATACAACTCATAATCTACAGTTCATTTCTACCTCAATTACTACTATTTTTCTCCAAAGACTCCTGAGTAAACCTAGCATGGGGTAAGAAGATGGGTTCTCTTATGGATTAAAATTTGGTTAAATGGCAGGAAGCAAAGAGTAGGATCCTCACAGCAGGCAAATGATAACTGAATGTGTGATAGGATTAGTTGGGATATGCAGAGAGGTAGTAGGCATGGAGAAATCAGCATTGGTAATGAGACAGGAAACCTAGGTCTAGATTCAATCCAAGTAGATGCATTGTCTTGAGCTTCATTATCAATTGTAATTCAGCAGTCCCTCTTTCTAATCTCCCTTTGAAATCCCTTTGTAAAATAACTGCTACTTTTAGGTCAGCAACTGAATGCTCTGGAAGGTTACAATATTCCCCCACTGGTTTTTGAATGTTGTGGTTTCTGATGTCAGACTTAAGTCCATTAATTTTTTGTCAAAGGGACTGTCCTGTTTGTCCAATGTAGAGAGTGGAAGGGCATTGCTGACACATGATGGCATAAATCACATTAGAGGATGAGCAGGAATTGGAACCTGAGATGGTATGGCTGATGTTTCTGGGTCCACTTATGGTGTTGCTAGGATCTATATGAGAGCAAAGCTGGCATTTTGGTTTGTTGCAGGCCTTGGTACCTAAGGCAACATCAAGGGAAATCCTCAGCCTCTATGCCCTGTTGTTGGTCCTCCAGAGGAACTGGCTGGCCACTGTGTGAGGCAGGATGCTGGACTAGATGGACCACTGGTCTGATCCAGCAGGACTTTTCTTATGTTCATATGACAGTGACCCTTTTGAGTCCTCGGGTCGCCTTGATATATTTCAGGCACATTAACCATGGTGCCCTTTTGGACTGTTTGGTAGAGATGTGTATCCAAGGCATCATGGGCCCCTGCCACACGGCAGGGAAAACACTGGCCAAAGTGCGGCTTTTAAAAGCCGCACCAAAAAAAAGACGCCGCGGTGGGATCCCATGATCCCCTGAGCCGCGGCGCCATTGCTCCCCGGCACGATCAGATGCCGGGAAGGAAGAGATGATTGGGAGGGGGAGGCTGCCAAACTGCGCATGCTTGAGCATGCGCAGTACGGCCAGGGGCCGGGGATGCGCCAGCGGAAAGACGCGCCGGCGATCCCACGGCCGGCAGTGATGCGGCCTTTCAGAAAGAACCACCTAGGTTCTTTTTGCTGTGGGGTTTGGCCGGGAGGGGTGGATTGGGAACGGGCTGGTAACGGGCGCAGCATGATTCCCAGATGTTGCTGTGGGATCACGCCCATTTGCTGCGGCCCTGATCCGTCCCTCTCCCGGCCCAAAACGTCTCGTGTGAACAGGGCCATGGTGTGCTTTCTACCTTGTTGACCAGTTCCAGCAGATGTCATGGGGGCCTCTTGACTTTTCCAATACGTGGTCACACAGTGTTCAGCTTTGATCCCTACACTAATTATCATGCACATAAATCAATACATGAATGACAATACATGAAAGGTAAACAGGATTAGCTCTAGTTAGTACTTGAATGGGAGGCCCTCAAGGAAGTCCAGGGTTGCTATACAGATGCAGGCAACAGCAAAACATTTGCTCCCCATTTGCTTCTGGGCAGAGTCCAGCCAGATAGTTATAACCTATGATGTCTAACACACTCTTAGGCTAGGGTAACTGAACAACCATCTTCTGTATGAAGCTGCCCTTTGTTGGAAGCCATGGTTTGTACATACCCATGGTGGATTGTTTCCTAATGGGTATCCCTGCCCTCAGACAAAGTGCACCAGAGACTGAACTTTTCCTGTTGCAGCACCAAGTCTTTAAATTTCCACCCCTCAGGCTCACAGGCCGGTTGCTAGAACTGAAGAGACCACAGCAGCCGAGGAGCTGATACAGAAGAGAAAACACTTAGCAAACATTGAACGAACATTCTCCCAAGGGATATAAAATGTGAAACTGATCACTTGCCCTGTACTAAGAAAATACATTCAGAACTGAAATGATAAATAAGTGTTTTATCTCTCCCTTATATTTTTTCTGACGCTCCACAAATTATTCAAGCACTACCGCAGTTGAATAATACATTATGCTGATCTGGCCTTCTGTGTTGAAACAAAAATGCAGTATTTCATTCATTTGTTACCCTTTCGACTGAATTCCCATTAACCCACTAAATGAGCTGAATCTCTTGGTTGTCAAGATTATCTCCTCCCTTGCAGACAGATAGATATATACGTGAAAGGGGAAACTGAGAAGACTGTACCTGTTGACCCTCACACGAGCCAACCAACATGGTGTAGTGGCTAAAGTGTGGGGCTAGAATCTGGAGGTACCTGCATTTAAACCTCACTCTGCCATGAAGCCTACTGAATGACTTTGGGCTAGTCATTCTCTCTCAGCCTAACCAGGGCTTTTTTTCTGGGGGAAATGTACCAGAACAAAGTTCCGGGACCTCTTCAACAAAACTCTTTTAAAAATGCATGGGTTTTCAGTATACAGATTGAAAACTTCATTTTCCTCTTGAGAGTTCTGCACCTTTTAAAAAAGAAAAGAAGGAAAAGCCCTGCCCTAACCTATCCCTCAGGGTTGTTTTTAGAATGAAATGCAGGAAGGGAAATAATGTTGTAAGCTGCTTTGGGCTCACATTGGAGAGAAAAGCAGAATAGAAATATCTAAATGCATAAATATTTGCCACATATTGATCACGGTTTTATGGAAGTGTCCTATCTGTATAGCTTTTGGACACATGGCCTGCACTTTCACACCCATGAAGACACAATTACATTAATATGGACATCTGGCTGAGCAGGAATTGCGTACCAAAGTCAATGACTAATTCTTTTCTTGAAGTCTGTTAAGGTCAAATATCAAATTAAGTGAGAACAATAACAACCTATTCACTTTGGCAAGTCAATCTGAAAGGTCGGCTACATGTGAATCACTATTTTATTTCTGAACACTGAGCTGGACTAACACAGCGTTTTGAATTTCAAACTCTTGTTTAAAGTTTTTTGTGATTTGAATCTTTCTGTTATTTTAACAGTATTAATTTATAATTAATTTATTCTACCTTTATAGCCTGATCAAAGACCTGAAACATCCGCAAGTAGAACATTGCCTGCTTTACTGATCTACAAAGATTTTTTTTCTAGCATTCTGTAGCATTCTGATGTATCAAACAAACATCAAAGTTATCCAACATTTCAAAACTGTTTATCATTTGAAGCTGCTTTTAATATGATGAAAATAACAACACTACTTGACACCAAGCAGCAATATAAAAGGAGCTGTTAATGATTCTTCCAGCATAATATAACACAGCATGTAAGTACTTGTCTGAAGCACAATTATATTCCAAGATTCCAACTTATAAAAGCTGATAAAAATGTTCAACAAGTGCTTATGGTAGTCCTATTGGGTTGTATCATTTCAGACTATTCTGAGGGCATTCATGGGGGGAAAAATACCCAAACCAAATTGCATTTAGATACCTAGCATATCAGGTTAAAAGTGTTGCACTCCTCATGTGCTACTTTTCTCCATCCAGGGATGGAGTAATAATAATGTAATCCCCCTCCCCAATATTTCCCTGGGTATAATAGAAAATCAGACCCTAGAAAAGAGTGCTAGAAAGCTAAACCATTATTAAAAATGTTCAGGAGGTACTGCAAGGCAATTTTATTCACCAGGATTTTTAATGGAGTCTAAACTGCATGTACCTTGTGGGGACAAGGGGGGGGGTTGGGTGGTTAATCCATTGGTTTTAAATTGTGATGTTTTTAACCATGGTGCTTGTGTGTTTTGACATCTCCATTCCTTGAATCCAGGCCAGTGTTTCAGATTTCCCTAGGCCACTCCAGGAGTGGGTGTGGGCAGGAACAGGGGGAAAGGAAATTGTATTCACTGTAGCTCCAGACAGAGAAAGACTTGCCTATTAAACTGTGCTCCTGTTTGAAACCATGCTGCTCCCTTATTTTGGTACTAAGCAGAAAGAACACAACAATATTTAACTGCCTTCAGCCACATGAAAAGGTGGGATATAACTATTTCAGTAAATAAATAAGTAAACACTAGGACAGAATTCTGAGTCAGACCCACAAATCCTGCTTACAGCTACTGTGTGTCCTCTACATCCTAGTATTTCTGCAAAAAGAAACTATATCCCACCTTGCATTTGATGAAGTGTACTCCCAAGACCAATGTATGGTTTTGCTGGAACAACAGAACACAACTGCCAGTCTGGAATTTTAAATCCCCTCACTATCCTTTGATTATTATTTCAACTCCTAAATAACATGCTGACCAATAGAACTTTCCAAATAATTATGTGTCAGTAGGCTGAAGAAATTGAATAACAGTCTACCCCAGGGCTCAGTCCTTGCTCCAGTTCTTTTCAATCTATACAACTCTGATGTCCCCAAGACAATATCCAGGAAGTTTGCTTATGCAGATGACATGACGATTGCAGTAAGGCACAAATCAATTGAAAGGACTGAAGAAATACTGACTAGGGACCTTGAAATTCTGGCTGACTACTGCTGTAAATGTTGGCTTATCCCAAGTCCAGGAAACACAGAGACTGCTTCTGTTTCCATCTCAATAACAATATTGCCAACCATGAACTGAATGTCTACCTTAATGGCAACCAACTTACACACAACGATATACCTAAGTACCTTGGCATTACCCTGGACAGGACCTTGAGCTACAAACACCATCTTACTAATATAGCAGTGAAAATACACACATGAAACAACATCCTCGAAAAATTATGTGGTACAATTTGGGGTGCATCTGCTACAACACTTGATGCTCAGCTTTGGGGTTGGTGTATAGTACTGCAAATATGGTGATTCAGTGTGGCTCAACAGCCCTCATGTCCACAAACTTGATGTCCAACTCAACACAACAATGAGAACCATCAGTGGATGTATTAAACCCACTCTGATCTATTGGCTATGGCTACCCATGTTGTGCCACATCGCTCCCCTGAATCTCCGAAGACAAGATGCTCTTCTTTGTGAATATAGAAAGATCATTTAAAACAGAGAGTTGCCTATTCACAGAGACATGGCTGGCACGGGCCTATCCAAACTAAGATTCTGACACCCAGCAATAAGAGCTGCACAAATCCTGCAATCACAAAATTTTGATCTAGGGTTGTGAACATGGATGCAATCAGTTCCACCTAATATCCCTAACCTGATAAACACCAATAAGAGGCCCTCAGGATTTGACTTGCCACATAAAGTATGGAAGACAGCTAATAGTATACAGACAGGCTTTGGCAGTTGTGCAGGCCTGTTGTTTAAATGAGGCAAAATACCAGGACATGAATGAAATTGTGGTGCAGCTTGCCAAACTATTTTCCATCTGTCACAGGAATGCAAGTGTTGTGCTTTCCAGGGAGACGTGACAGAGCTCTTTGAACTCTTCCCAGCTGCAATTGAGTGGATTGAAAATTTAGATATTAGTATTTAGGGGGATTGCCCAATTAGCCTGCATACCCATTATATCAACTTTGATACGTATTTTATATTATTATATGTTTCCTGTGTGTAACTCTGCCATACCATTAATAAATATTTAATAGAGCAATTTGACGCAAAGAAACAGAAAATGGCACAAAAATAAAACCAAGCATGGATCTGATTCACACGACAGAATCAAAGTAGAAATTCAGCTTAAAATGACAGGAATAGGAAATATAAATTCTTCCCTGCAAGGTTTACCTCACCTTTCATTTGTGATGTAAGAGCATTTATGATGTTCAGCTTTCTTCTTTGTTTATTTCATGTGACATTTAATTAGTGGGAAAATCACATTTTAAATGGATCTACAATTGTTTTTTCTCAAATTTATTAGTCCATAGTCTCTGGATATGAAGTGGAGAATGATAAACAATGTGTCTGAAATAGCTAAGGTTATTCAGCTGGTTTGACAATAGTAATTGTTCTGTTTAGCAAATGAAATTATCTGTAATTTGCTAATGTCATAGTATTTTCCCAGTTTCCTCATATGTAGTAATCCTTCAAGGGGTTGCTTTTTCAGCTAAATAAAGATGTGTTTAGTGCTTTTTATATATGTGTGAGACATTTTACTTATTAACATCTTAAATAAGCTTCTTAGGAAATAAAATAATGTCCTTGCTGTGTTTAAAGGGATTATCTTTCAGAATAATATTCCTCTTCTAGGGGTTAGTTTGCATATAAGATAATTAGTACATTGATACTGAGTACCACTTTAGTAGCAGGCACTTAGTGGGAAAGTGTATCTGCTCCCTTTGACTTTTAGTAGTAACAAGCAGAATGGCTTGGTCACACTCTGAAAAGGTCTGGCAGAGAACAAAGTAAATTAATTCTGGCATGAATTGCAGAAGCGGGAAAAGATTCCAACATCACTCTGAGCATACACAAAAAGGCTTAGCAGTAGGGTTGCCAGGTCTGGGTTGGAAAATACCTGAAGACTTTGGGGGTGGATCTGGGAGAGGGCGGGGTTTGGGGAGGGGAGGGGCCTAAGCATGGTAAAATGCCATAGAGTCCACCCTTCAAAGCAGCCACTTTCTCCAGGGGAGCTGAACTCTATCAGCTGGGGATCAGTGGTAAAAGCGGGAGATCTCCAGGCTGCACCTGGAGGTTGGCAACCCTACTTAGTACCTCAGAGGGTAGGCTAGACTAGTGGACCTAGAATTCGTGTATTCCATATGCTTAGCTTCGGATATTTTCATCTCCCTTGCTACGCTTTAGGTCATTGCACATGCATGTGCAACACTCAAATGACCCCAGACTACACAAAAATATTGACTTGCCTGTTTCTGTCTTCCAAAATAGCAAATAAAGCAAGGCTGATATTTATTTTGGGGACACTGATCCATGGGCTGCTGCCATAAGGTAAGCCATGAAAAACAGGGCCTTTTCTGGTGTGATGCCTTGTTTATAGAATACTCGGGTCTTCCATCTGGAATGAAATGGAGCTTTTAGGAACACTGGCTATTCTCCCAGCTATTTCTAAATCATTGATTAATTAGTGTGTTCTGCTGTCTTTTGAATCTGTCTTGACTCTATGTTGTTGTTTATTTAAATCATTTATATAATTTATATCCTGTCCTCCTTAGGCCACTAGCCACACAACAACAACTTTCAGGGACACAAAAACTCAAGTCCTTTAAGAAGATCAAAACAAACCCTGAGGTTAAAAACAAAAATTAAAAGCCAATGCAATTTATATTCAAAAAAACATGCACAGAGGTTTTAAAGAGCTGCACACATTAAAAACTGAGTTTAAAACCACAGCCAAACCTGCCAAAGCAGTTTGCCTTTCACAAAATGTCTTCTGTAAGAGAACCATATGACAAACCTTCCTAATTGTAGCCTGGCTATTTTCAGAGGACTGGATCTGCCATTGAGATGGTGTCACCAAAATGTTGTTTTAATGCCATTTTTGTTGACTGCTTTTATGCTGTGTTATGCCTTCAGGCTGTTTTATACCATGAATATGGTCAGGGGTCATTTCTAAGAAAAAGAGGTGCAGGAGCTCATTAGCATAAATCATTAGCATAACTTATTTGCATATGCCACACCCCTTATATCACTGGAAGTGTGTCAGAAGGCGACACCCACCACTCAGGCTCCACTGGACTGTTTTGGATTGCTAGCTATTTGTGGTGGTGGGGGACATGCAGATCTCTCCTTGCAGAGGAGGGACAGCTTGTACCTGAATAAAACTTGGTCTTAAAGGTGCCACTGGACTGTTTTGGATGGGGGGACAGGGGGAGCTCTGCAACTTACCTGGCTGTTTCTTGCTCTGACTGAGGGCTGCTGGGAGCAGGGGGTGGGGCTTGTTGCATGTGCCCACCCCCTGGGCTCTTTACTGCCGGAGCTTCATTCCTGTGCGCTCCTACAGGAAATGACCCCTGAATATGGTATATGTTTTTATGATATTTTATATCATTTCTACTATTCCATACTGGTCTATAATTTTGTTTTTATTGTACCCTCAGTCTTTACTAGAAACTGTCTTAGAGGAAAAATTGAGAGGATGGGGGGATATAAACATTAAATAAATATAAAACTGCCCAGTCACTACACTACACTAGAAAACCAAGACATCTTTGAATGGCTCGAAAATAGGGTTGCTAGCTCTGGGTTGGGAAGTACCTGGAGATCTGGAAGAGGAGCCTGGGGTTTTGGTAGAGGAGGTACCCCAGCGGGGTATAGTCCCATAGAGTCCACCTTAGGGTTTCCAGGCTCCAGGTGGGGCCTGGAGATCTCCCGCTTTTACAACTGATCTCCAGCTGACAGAGATCAGCTCCCCTGGAGAAAATAAAACTAACAGTAATTTAAGGAAATGGATGAACAAATATGAATCATATATGGCTTACCATCACATAAGGCTCCAAATATTTTTCAAATATACATCAATCTTCAATATGTGAAATACATGAGCTGCAATGAATGGGCTGGAGATTTAATCTTCAGATGTCCATCAAGCATATCAAACAATAAACAGCATGTACTAAACAGCAAGTAGATCCAGTCCTTAAGACTTGAGACAAACAGTAAGAAATAGGCTGCAGTCTCCAGTCCTTAAGACTTGAGACAAACGGTAAGACTGCAGCCTATTACTTACTGTTTGTCTCAAGTCTTACGGACTGGATCTACTTGCTGTTTACTATATGCTGTTTATTGCTGAATATTGTTTATCAAGTTTTAAGAAGTGTATGTACCTGCTTGATGGACATCTGAAGATTAAGTTTTGCAGTCCATTGAAATTGCGAATTGAGAAGCTGTGAAGTCTTTCTTTTGGGTTGGGAGTGTCAAATAGTAAATGTTGGATATTGCTTTAAATCTCCAGCCTATTCATTGCAGCTCATGTATTTCGCATATTGAAGATTGATGTATATTTGAGAAATATTTGCAGCCTTATGTGATGTTAAGTCCCCTGGAGAAAATGGCTGCTTTGAAGGGTGGACTCTATGGCATTGTACCATGCTGAGGTCCCTCCGTTCCCCCAACTCTGCCCTCTCCTGGATCCACCCCCAAAGTCTACAGGCATTTTCCAACCCAGACCTGGCAAACCTAGTCTACCTCCAAAGCAGCCATTTTCTTCAGGGAAACTGATCTCTGTCATCTGGAGATGCTCCCTCTAAGCTGTGGAGTCTTGTGAGCAAAAATTCTACTTTGTTAGCTACTGGCATTGAAGTTGTGAACCAAGTATTTGGCTACTGCGTAAATTAGTTTGTTCTGAAGCCATTCTTCCTGAGCTAAGACAAAAATATGTGAGCCTGAGATTAAAAAACTGTGAGCTAGCTCACACTAACTCAGTTTAGAAGGAACACTAGTTGTAACTCCACTGGATCTCCAGCCCCAATCTGCAGGTTGGCAACCCTAGATGCATTGCAGTGGGTTCTGGTTCTATTCCAGAAATCTTGAGCTCAAGATTTAACTGCATCATGGGAAAAAAATTATGCATGGTTTGAAGATTACATCAAATGAATTGGAATATATACTCTTTCTTACACTTTAAGATACACTACTTCTTTAAAAAACTTGGCAGACTTTTTAGACTATCTTATTTTACTAGGCTAAAATATGTAATTAGAATTCAACTACTAGTTATTATAACAAAATAGGAGACTTCTGCATTATCTACACTTCCATCCATCCATTTTATGTATGATTGTTTGTATGTTTTCTGTGCCTTTTTTGTCATATGTTTGTATGAAAATAAAAAAAACTTTTATTAATTTTTTTTTAACTGCATCAGAATTCAACTGCAGCAGGAGTATGGGGAAACCCTATTTCATTATGGCTATTTTTGTGTATGACTCCTAGTTAGACATTTCAGTTCCATATAGACAGATATGCTGGCGACAAATGGAAAAAGAAAACACCATTACACAGTGCTTCTCCCCTTTTCCAGTCTCCTTCTTCCTGCCTAGCAAGACAGCTGAATGGAGCAGATGAAAAGTGAACTAACACGTTTTTCTATGTGAGTGAGAAATGGGAGCTGCAAGTTTGAACCCCTTTCTAGGAAGCCAGAGTTGCCAGCCCCCAGGTGGGAGTGGGGATCCCCCAATTTTGCAGGCTCCTGCCCACTGCCAGCCAGCTGGTCAATAGAAGGAAGCCCTTCCTTCAACAGCCATGACCCAGCATGACATCCCCAATGTGATGACATCACGCAGAAGTGACATCATCACCGGGGGGTGTCACACAGTGACCCTCTGGTATTTTGGGCAAAACTCTATGGTGACCATAGAGTTTTGCCCAAAATACCAGAGGGTCGCTGCACAACATCCTTAGCATGATGTCATCACTTCCACATGAAATCATCATGTTGGGGACATTGTGTGCAGTGACATTGCCCTGCCCCCCACTCCTGGAGAGTTCCCTCCCACCCCTGCCAGCGAGGAGGTAAGACCTGGCAACCCTAGGCACAGCTGACCTTACTCTGATTTCTCATAAAGCAACTAATTTTAATTGCCTGGCATTATGAAATATGTAGTTCATGATGACTAGCTATGGAATGAACAAGTCATTAGATCTTTCCTTCCAGATTTTACTTTGTAAACAAAAAAGAAAGGAAGTATCCTTAGAAGGATTTAATATCCTGTGAAAAATTAATAGTCCAATTTACTGCACATACCATCTCTGTGTTTTGTCTTCCAATCCAATGAAAAATTATAAAGGGCATCAATCTTGTTGCTGGCATAAAATACCCAAAAAAATTACAAATAGAATTTGCAATCAAGAAAACATATGGGGAAAGGCAGAAGAAATTTAATAACGTAAAGGTAATATGCACAGAACTTGGCACTGCATTATTTTGACACAATATAAATCTCCAGTTATTGCACAGCTAATAAACACAGATGGAGTGGTGGACAGGTATTTCACAGCCACACAATGCTCTATCAACCATGTGAATTACCATCAGAATCTTTAGATTCATGATATTGATCAAGAGAGCAAATGGTTCAACACTGATGAATGTTCAGCTCCTGTAAGTTAAGTGGGCAGGCAGTGTCTGTGACAGTCACCGATCGTGGACATAGTGAGAACCAAGTGTTTTCCTGCCATAGGTTTTAATGATAAGAGAAATAAAGACTACCCCCAGAGAAGAAGAGGGAACATTTCTCAAGTCTCTAGATAAATGAGGTTGTCCCACTAAATTTATCTGAGATGCAAGACTAGGTGTGTTACTTCCCAAATACACCACCAATTGAAGGGAAAGTGAAAAGCTCCCAAATTGGGACACATGATGTATCCTCCTGTCCTAGACCATGACAAAGAAAGTATAGTCTAGCAGCTCAGTCTGCAGATAAGGACAAGTGATGCGCGTCACTGGGCTGTGGCTCAGTGATAGAGAATCTGTTTTGCATGCAGGATTTTCCACATTCAGTTCCCAGCATCTCCAGCTGAAAAGGTCAATTAACAGGTGATATGAGAAACCTCTGCTTGAAACCTTAGAGGAGTGCTGCCAGCCAGCATAGATAAATCCTGACCTTAATAGACCAGTGGTCTGACACAGCTTCATGTGTTCATGCTGGTGTTTGAGTTGGAGCTCACAAAGCAAACTTATCAACTGAAATAAATTCCCTCCAGTGTAGGACAAGGCAAGACTTTTTTGAATTTAGACCTCTGCTCATTGGGACTGCTGATATGGCCAGCTGACTGACTAGCCCAGCCTCCAGCGATACATCCCCAACCTTCTTCTCATGGTTCCCTTAAACATTTCCATCATCCTATTCTAGATGTTTTGTATTAACCACGAACTCACTTAGCACGCCGCTATTGCTGCAGTGAAAGGAATTAAAGAAGGGAGAGAGAGAAAATTATGGTCACCAACCCACTACAAGGAAAGTTTAAGGGAAGGAAAAGAAGCAGAGGGATGTAAGGGACCGCCTCTCCCCGTATGTTCCTTCAAGAGCACTACGATCGGGGAATCTCCACCTCCTGGAAGTTCCAGCCCCCCAAGACGTTAAGTTCACTGCTACTAGGGCCAGGGCATTTTCGGTGGCGGCTCCTACCTGGTGGAACGAGCTCCCGGGGGGAGATCCGGACCCTGTGGGACCTTGTGCAGTTCTGCAGGGCCTGCAAGATGGAGCTCTTCCACCAGGCTTTTGAGTAGGAGCCGCAGCCGCCACTATTCCACCACCGTGGTACCGTTCCATCATTTACCCCTATTATGGGGGGTATGCGCCGCCTGGCGGAAGCGGGTAGAACATCATCGCTGGAGTCCTCGCTACTTAATAAAGCTTGCCGTCGAATTGGGATTACTGCCCATCTTGGGGATCTATATATAGGATAACATCACAGCACCTAAAATATTGTCTATGGGATTTTACTGTGGATGTTTAATGCTGTTTTATTGTATTTTACCTATTTAACCTGGCACTAGTCGTATGGTAGCCGCCCTGAGCCATTTGGAAGGGTGGGATATAAATCCAAATTAAAAAAAAAATTAAAATGTAGGAAGATAAAGGTAAATAAAGACATGTGGGTTTGATTCACGCAAGATGGAAGGTTAGAAAAAAGCTGCAGGGATGACAGGAGCTGTTACTCACCCACTCTCTTTATCTCCTTCTCTCTCTGGAACTATCCAGGCATCAGGCGGCTTAAGAAAAAATTTCCCAAGGGGCTTGATGTCTTATCAATTCAGCCCAGTTATCAAAATCTTATCAAGAAAGGCTGAACGTGATATAATTACTCCAAGAATTTGGCTACAGCTGAAAAAAGCAATAGTGCTACGTAGTGGTTAGAGTATTGGACTAGGAGACCCCTGTTTGAATCCCACTGTGCCATTGAAGCTTTCTGGGTAACATTGGGCCAGTTACACATTCTCAACCTAACCTACCCCACATGTTAATTATGAGGAGAAAACAGAGGAGAACAATGTAAGCGGCTTTGGGCGTCCACTGGGGAGAATGACAGGCTACAAATGAAGTAAACAAATATCCCAAGTGACAAAGAAATGAAGCAAAGACAGTAAAGAGTACTAAAAAAGGAAGCAAGCAAAAAAAAAGGATTATAGAAATACATTAGGAATATGCTTTTTCTGAGACTTGTCCTGGGGATGACTGTTATTCCATCCCATGACACAAAAGAACCCACTCAAAACTTTGGATTGCATTTGAACTAACAAACAGATAATTTTGTAGAGTGGAAGACAAGTGCGGTTCACTCGGATTCAAGCAGGCAGATGTCATGTTTTCAAGTTGAGTTCCTTTGCAAACTTGGCATAGAAATGTAAGGAGATGAGGGATAAATGGGAGGAGCACAAAGGCATGATGAACAAGCTGGTTTTGTGTCTGTCACAGCAAGCTGGAGTTGGATCCCTACTTGGCATGCTGCCCGAATGCTGCCACATTCTTAGATCAGTCATCCCACTTTTTCCTTCTAGAAAAAGTCAAAGCCTGACTATCCATGGATTCTTGAAATACATTATTAATACTTTAATGCAGTGCTGACTGTTTAAATCTCTCTTTACAGACTTGTGGCATATTTCATGATTCACTTCAAGGGGGACAACGGGAATTGCCACCTGCCCTGACCTTCTCTCCCCCCCCTTTTCAAAACATAACAGCAACCCGCCTGCTTATTGTCTCTGTGTATTCAAAGCCAAATCATTTCAAGTGGTTTCCCTGTCAGGCTTCAAGGGGAGCATTTGTCAAGCATTCCTGACCACCATCACTCTGTAAGTTCACCTGGAACAAACTTGGAGCACTGAACACTTAGGAGGATCATTCAGTGTTCCAGATCTCATCTCCTTAACACAAATCCAAGGCTGTTCTTATTTCATTAGAATCAGCCACAGTTTTTTCCCCAAATTTGTTTAGACAATTCTTTTCAAGGAAATAAATATTATAGGCATAGCTAAAGACGATTATTATCTTAAGCATGAAAGTTCAGCAATGTTGGCATATAGGATTAAAGATGCCAATAGAACATCATTGTCCTCTCATTCTTATTCCTAGCAAATATTATGAATAGCAATAACTATTATTTATCATTACAGGAATTGTTGTCACTGGAAAAAACACATCTCTTCATTAAGTCATGTCTGGGAACAGCCCACCCCATCCCACCAATGCCTTGATGGGCACTGCTCTAGGAAGATGACACCTCAATTGGTGTGGCTCAAAGTGGCCTCCCCAGTGTTGCTACAGGAAGCATAATCTTCTTTGGCCTGACCTCTCCCAGCAGACCCTAGGTGGTCTTTGGAGACAGCGCCAAAGCCCTCAGAGTCTTGGAGCCACCCATGCTTCCTTTGGAGCCTTTGCCTTGGCACTGCTAGTGGGACAGACTCACCCAGGAGCAGAAGCAGGTGGGAGGACTGAACTGTGGGTGTCCTACTTGCTGTCCAGGTTTCTCAGGGTTGGAGACTCCTCATCAACAGAGTCAGAAGAAGTCTGACCTGGGAGCAGTACCAAGAGTCCTTGAACCTACTGATCAACAAAACAAAAGACAGAGAAACAGAAAGGGCAGAGAGATAATCTTTATCCACAAAGATAATAAATGCAGATTTACTGATACACAACAATTGCAAATTGCATTTTAAAAAGAGGAAGAGGAAATGGTGTCAGGAAACAGAATATGGTATAAAAATAAAGACGCATGTGTTGGAGTCATACAAAGGAGAAGCAAAATTGAAACAAGGATTTTTGGCTCAAAACAGCAGGGATTAGAAATTCAAAATCATCTCTAGAAATAATTTGGCTGCTAGACCGTGATTGGCCCAAAGCTCTCCAGTGAGCTTTATGGCAGATTGGAGCTTCCTGCCAAGGCATAGGACATTGCTATCCTGTTGCTTTTTGGCTGCTAAAAATAGTCCTCTGTGTTGCAGCAACACTTCTAAAAAAAAAAGGGCAGTCTCCCAAAATATGATGTACATAGAATGTGCTGGCACTGAGGGAGAAGGGAAGCACATGAGTGAAGCATGAACTCATTCCAATGGTTTTCCTCCCCAATCCTTTTAAAATATAAGTTTTCTATTTTAAAATAATTGCATTTTATTAAGTGTCTTGTCTGTGGTGTATTGTACTTTCTCATCTGCAAGCAATATGCATCTTACAGTGCAATCCTGCATCCTAAACAGTCTTACACCCTTCTAAATCCATTTAAATAGGGTTGCCAGCTCTGGGTTGGGAAATAACTGGAGATTATGGGGAGATTATGGGGGTGGAACCCGGAGAGGACAGGGTTTGGGTAGGGGAGGGACCTCAGCAGGGTATAATGTCATAGAGTCCATACGCCAAAGCAGCCATTTTCTCCAGGGGAACTGATCTCTGTAAACTGGAGATCAACCGTGATAGGAGGAGATCTCCAGGTGCCACCTGGATGCTGGCAACCCTGCACTGAAATGAATGGGCTCAGAGGGTTATAAGCACTGTTAGGCTGTAATATTACAAACACTTTCCTGGGTGTTTGAATAAAATGGGAGTTACTTCTGAGTAGATCAGTTTAGGATTGCTCCCTAAATTTTTGACAAGGAGAAACAAAAAATATGCCAGAATGTTTCAGACAGTGAGCCACTCCAAAACAGGAAACACCATGGGCCACTGGTCAAAAATTCCATCCGGGCCCCCTTATAACTCTTATTCCTCCCCTCCCCCCAATAATAAAGAACAAATCATTAGGCTTCCACTTGTTGAGAATAAAGTAATACTAATAATTTATCTTTAGGTAGAAAACATTAAAGGAAAAGAGACAGGATTATTAAAGAGAAGATTCTACTTTACATCATCCAGCAGTTTATATGACTCTATACAGCTTGTGTATATATTTAAAGCATTCATAATTGTGTAAAAGAAGCAAGGGCAGTTTTCCTCACCTCTTTTCAGCCAAACTTTTCCTGCAAAATAGGCTGTCCTCCTCTGTGCACTAAAGATTCTGAAGACTCCCTTCATCTCTTTGTATCAACCCCAAGGATTCTTTACAATACATCATCTGCAGTTTGCACAGCCTCTGTGTCTCAATATTCCTCTCTATGTCTTTGTGTCCAATTTTGTTATTTTATATTTACACACACAAACATGCTTATCAATATAGAATATGCATGTGTAGTGGTTAACAGTGGCGGACTCTGGAGAACCAGGTTTGATTCCCCACTCCTCCACACGAACGCCTCCCAGAGCTGGGGTGGGGGGGGGGACCGAGAACAACGCATGTGCCTGAAATGTGGAGCCCCAGGACACTTCGCCGTGAACTGCCCGGCAAGAGCCCAGAGAAGGTGAAAAAGGGAGAGAATAAAGATAAGAAATCCAAGACCACGGGGAGGCACCCTAAAGCATCCAAGGTCCTACAATTGGAGCTGAGGGACAAGCTGGAGGGCACCTCATCCAGCAAAGGAGACGTGCCTCAAACAGCGGGAAAAGGCTGGGACCTGCTGTGAAGGGTGCCAGCCAGGAGGTCCAAAAGTCTTTGGTGCAAGATTCAGTGAGACCTTCTTCCCAGTGTTCCCTCTAAGCTGAGTTAGTGTGAGCTAGCTCATAGTTTTTTAGCCTCCGGCTCACATATCTTTGTCTTAGCTCAGGAAGTCTTCATGTGACATTTAATGGAATCTTTTGATTTTCTGGAATATGGTTTGAAGATAAGAATAACATCCTGTTCCCCCCTTTTAAGCAAGAAGTAGCTACTAATTAAGGATAAGCAGATTCCTTTATTGTTCCAGTGGTTCAGTCTGCCCTGTGTTGCACCATCCCTATATTCTGGTTTATCTATATATCTAATTGCCAAGTGGCCCCCGGAGTGCGGATCGCTAAATCAGCGCTCCGAGGGCACTGGTTCGGAGCCAGATGGCGGGGGGGAAACAGCGAGGCCCGGGCGGCTGCAGCCTCCCGAGGCCTCACTACGGAGCCGGGCGCGGGGGGGGAAACAGCGAGGCCCGGGCGGCTGCAGCCTCCCGAGGCCTTGCTACGGAGCCGGGCGCGGGGGGAACAGCGAGGCCTGGGCGGCAGCAGCCTCCCGAGGCCTCGCTATGGAGCAGGGCGGGGGGGAAACAGCGAGGCCCGGGCGGCTGAAGCCTCCCGAGGCCTCGCTACGAAGGCGGGGTGGGGGGAAGAGCCGAGGGGGACGGGGGTGTACTTACCTCTGCCTTCTGCTTCCTCTTCCTCCCTCCCGCGGGCCCCGCCCCTTGGAATGTGGGAAGGGGAAGGGGCGGGGTGGGGGTGAGTAGACCTGGCCTCCTCCGGAGGCCAGGTCTACCCCTGCAATGGAAATGGGTTGGTAGACCTGGACTCCTCTGGAAGCCAGGTCTACCCCTGCAATGGAAAGGGGTTGGTAGACCTGGCCTCCTCCGGGGGAGTCCAGGTCTACCCCTGCAATTGGAAGGGGTTGGTAGACCTGGCCTCCGGAGGAGCCCAGGTCTACCCCTGCAATGGGAAGGGGTGGGGAGACCCGGCCTCCGGAGGGGGGGGTGCTCCAGGGCAGGGGGAGGGGAAGATCAACCCAGGGGGTGGAGGAGACGGGGAACCGGCGGTATAGGGGGGGAACTTACCTCCTCCTGCTGCTTCCTCCTCTTCCTCATAGGTGCGGAGGTCCTCCTCTCCCGCGAGTATCGCGGGTTCCCCACTTGTCTAGGATAATTCCGATAAATAATTCTGTAATCAGAGCTTGTGCTAGGGCCTCCAAGCAACCTCTGGTCCCACCATTCTGTAGGCAAGTGAGGGGTGGAATATTGCAAAAATTATCTTCATATCACAGAAAATCATAGAGTTGCCACTGAATCCTAGAGTGGTGTGACATCAATTCTGGGTTCACCCTGGAAATGATGTAACTCTATTAACTCCCATGTTCTTGCCTCCTCAGCCTCCCGCTGTTGGCTGGCAACCCTACCATGTACAGATTGCTGCACCATTCAGTTTGTCCATTTTAGTTATATTTTCCCCTTATGATACCAATATGCAAGTGGTCATTAATAAAACAAACAAAAAATTAATGTATTGCATCAAGATGATTTGTTTTTAGTCTCAGCGATGCACACGTGTCCTTTTGAGTGATTATAAAAGATATTAATTCAGTCACAGAACCACATCAGAATTTATTTTGTGGCATTTTGTCAGTGTATTTGAGTTCATATGAACTTATGGTAAAAGACCCCCAACCCCCATTTTTTTTGTAACCACAGGGGTCATCACATTAAGACAGCATTTTGAGCATTTTATCAATGCCCATCTGCACATTGGCCATTTATAGAGGTGAAAAACAGATGAGGGAACTGTGGTGACCTGTGCAAAATCTAGAAATAAAATACAGAACAATGGAGCATTCCCAATGTACCCGTTCTACTTTAGCAAAGAATCTGGGGCTCCAAAATCTGGGGGGGATATTCAGATGCAAACAATTTGAGAGGGATCTGTATTATTCATATATGGCAGAAGCCAAAATGCCCTGACCTGGATGGCCCAAGCAAGCCTGATCTTGCCAGATTGCAGAAGCTAAGCAGGGTCAGGCCTGGTAGGTACTTAGATGGGAGACCACCAAGGAATACCAGGATTGCTACACGGAGGTAGGCAATGGCAAACCACCTCTGAATGTCTCTTGTTTTGAAAACCGTATGGGCTTGCCATAAGTCAGCTGCAACTTGACAGCACTTTCCCTCACCATCGTAAGTTCAAGTAACTAGCTCGGTCTTGTACAAAGAAGTATTTTTGCCTCCTGTATCACACCATTTCTAAATTCTTGGTTAGACAGAAACACTTGTCTATGCCGTACATAAAAAGAAGCTATCCTAAAGTATCAAGCGGTACCCTAGGAAGAAACAAAACCTCCCTTCCATACACTCTATGTGGCCTAAAACAGTGCTATGTCTGGAAATATCCTAGTTGTCTTGGTGCTACTTCTAAAGGTTTTCGGGGGGGGGGGGAATGAAAAAAGCCTGCTAACATATCAAAACCTTTTCTGATGTTGTACATTTGAGAGAGAGGGAGAGGGAGAAAGGGAGAGAGGGGGAGAGAGACCTTGATCGCCAACGTGTGAGAGGGCGGATGAAACAGACTGTATTTTTCTGGGACAGTAATTTTGCACCATGCATTATTCATGAGGACTGTGAAGTTGAAACAAAAGTCATATGAAAGCAAGCAGCTTTACCTTATCATTCATAATCTGGCAAACAGTAGCAATGAAGCTATAATCATTTGCTGCATGCTGCGACATCAAAGAACAATATAATATTGTGGCAAGTTTCTAAAAAAAAAGGAACCTGATGTATTAAAAGAAATTAGTCCTGAGTGAGTCGATAATATCTACTGTGGTTTCCTCCTTTCCTTCTGGGGAATGTCCCTTTTTTTCTGCTGACAAAAAAAATGAAAGTTTTCTCACTATGACATCGAGATCAAGTTAAAAGTGAAATATAAGAGAGAGGCTGCTGGGCTTATATCTGATTTTACACTTTCAAGAACTGGGACAAAAAAAAGATGTCAAGAAATGGTTTGGCAGCCTGTAAAATGCAGGGGTGGAGGTGTGTGGATGATTTACTGGTTATAATGATGCTTTATAAACCCAGAGGCCTGAATTAGAGTGTTAATTTTCTTCACCATGATTGCAGCTTAATCACCTACTTATGTAACACTATGTAGTGTAATGGTTAGAGGACAGGCCCCCGACCTGTTGAGCTTGCAGGAGCTTTTGGAATTTTGAGAAAGGGTAGTCGCCGCCATTTAGGTTTGTCAACGTTCTGTTGGGGCCTTTCTCCAGAGCATTTCAGGACCCAAGGTAAGTAATAATAATATAAAACAATCTGATAAAGCAAATATTAAAACAACAGAGAATATTAAAAGCAGTCCCAAAACACCTTACACCCCCAACAGCATGGTATTTCTTCTTTGTTCAGGCTCAGGCTGCCCCAACCTGGAATACGGGGAGATCCCAAGCATCTTCCCACAATGGAGACAGCTGGAGACATTACCTATTGGGTGCTCCCTGCAGATGCAAATACGGTATCTTCTGAGAGCCAGTTTGGTGTAGTGGTTAAGTGCATGGACTCTAATCTGGGAGAACCGGGTTTGATTTCCCCACTCCTCCACTTGCACCTGGCTGGATGACCTTGGGCAAGCCGTAGTTCTGATAAGAGCTGTCCTTGAAAAAGAGCAGTTTCTGTCAGAGTTCTCTCAGCCCCACTTACCTCACAGAGTGTCTGTTGTGGGGAGGGGTGTTGGGTCCCCAAGCATCGAGAATAAATCCACGTTTTCAAGAAAAGCAAAATTTATTTCAAAGCGTTGAAGACATACTCAAACACGTTCTTTGTTAGAACTGGGGATACACAGGTAGGGCGAGCATAATAAAGGAAATTCAAACAGATACATATCCAATGAATAACATTCCCGCTGGCGGGCTAATGAAACGGTTGCGCGCCCAGTCCATGGGAACCAGGCAGAACATCAGACAAAACACAGGTGCAGTTCTCATGAGATAGCAATAGGCAAGCATTACAGCATCTTCTCCCCCACACATCCACCAGTAGTTATCTTATGCATTCCAGCACAGAAGCAGGATAGTAGAAACAAGCCGGGTGCAACAGGGTAAGGATATGTACACAGAGGTCACAGAAAACAGAATGGCAGCTTGCTGACATACTGCCCCCCTTAAAATACATCTAAAACACACCTCCCGGGTCGGGCGGGAGATCTCCCGGGCTGGGCGGGAGACCTCCCGGTTTGTCCGGGAACCTCTTGTGGAAACTACGGATCAGGTAAGGGGCCCGAATATCCCCTTCTTCCACCCATTCGCGGTGCTGGGGACCGAAATCAACCCATTCGATAAGGTACCAGAGTTTACCACGTTTCAATTTACAATCAAGGATATCAGCGATCTCAAAATGTTCATCCCCTTCCAAAATGACAGGTGGAGGAGGAGTAACTGCTGGTCTCCAGGGAGACGGGCCAGGATCCTTCTTCAACAGGCTCATGTGAAAAACAGAATGCAGAGCACGTAAATTCTTAGGCAAAACAACATCAACCGCCACATTATTTATGACTTTACGCACTTTGAATGGACCAATGAACTTCCACCCCAATTTCCTGCTAGGTCGCAGCATCTTAATGTTCTTGGTCGAGACATACACAAGATCCCCAGGTTTCAGATCAAACCCCACCACCCTACCCTTGTCTGCCTGGGTCTTGTAAGCAGCCTTGGCTGCGTCAAGCGTTTGGCATAGCAGAGGCCATGCATTTTGCAAGGACATACACCATGTATCAGCATCCCCCACAGGACGTTGGCCCATCCCCTCCAGGAAAGGGAGGGGGGGCTGTCGTAACCAGAAACAGCTTTATAAGGAGACATGCCCGTGGAGCTATGGACAGTATTGTTATAACAATATTCAGCAAGAGGCAACAATTCACACCAATCATTCTGTTGATAATTAGTAAAACAACGAAGATATTGCTCCAGGGTCTGATTAACTCGTTCTGTTTGTCCGTCAGTCTCAGGATGATACGCGCTGCTGAGCCCTTGTTCCACCCCTAAAATGGAAAGAAGTTCCCTCCAAAACTTAGAAACAAATTGGGTCCCCCTGTCAGAAATTAATTTAGCAGGTAATTGATGAATTTTCACCACGTGAGACATAAACGATTTCGCCAACCTCTGAGCTGTAGGCAAGGAAGGAAAAGGCACAAAATGAGCTTGCTTAGAAAATAAATCAACAACCACCCAAATAACAGTGTTCCCTTTGCTCGCAGGGAGGTCAGTAATAAAGTCCATGGACACCACTTCCCACGGTCTCGATGGGGTAGGGAGTGGCTGCAGAAGACCAGGAGGCTTGCCCACTCTGGGTTTAGTCAAGGCACAGGTTTGGCAGGACCGAACAAAAGTCAAGAGGTCTTTGCGCATCTGTGGCCACCAGAACTGTCTGCGGATGAGTTGCAGAGATTTAACAAAACTCCAATGCCCTGCCAGTTTCGAACCGTGAGCAGACTCCATCACCTCCCTCCTCATTGAAATAGGCACATACAGTTTGTCTCCAGAATAAATCAGACCTTCAGGGCTACGGACACAATCTGGCAACGCTTTCAGGGAGGCATCATCATCAGCAGTAAAAGCAGACATATATTTCTGGACCCAGCCCCCCCCCCCCCAGGGAAAAGGGAAGGCGAAGTTTCATCAGAGCGCGGAATCGAGCGCGCTTGCGCACGGGTGACCACAGCCCCCCCCAGGTGGGAGGGGGAAAAAACAGAGTCCATGATGATTTCACGCTGACTGTCATGTTGTGGGAGGCGTGAGAGCGCGTCAGCCAGGGAATTAGCCGTCCCAGGGAAATGACGAAGAGTGAATCGAAACTTAGCAAAGAAGTCCGCCCAACGAAGTTGTTTAGCGTTGAGAGAACGGGGGGATTTCAGCATTTCCAGATTTTTATGGTCAGTCCAGACTTCAAATGGCAGTTGCGCCCCCTCCAACCACTGCCTCCAAGTGGAGAGAGCCAGCCGGATCGCTGATGCCTCCTTCTCCCAAATCCCCCAGTTTCGTTCAGCGTCAGAAAACTTTTTAGACACAAATGCGAGGGGGTGTAAACGACCATCTTCCCCTTCTTGCAAAATAGCGGCCCCCATTGCCACATCCGAGGCATCAGTTTGGACAATGAATTTTTTAGTTTCATCAGGGCGCGCCAGCACTGGCTCAGAGGTGAACATCAGTTTAAGTTTCTCAA
Source organism: Gekko japonicus (assembly GCF_001447785.1). NCBI lineage: Eukaryota > Metazoa > Chordata > Lepidosauria > Squamata > Gekkonidae > Gekko > Gekko japonicus. Next base: position 132,296 of record NW_015173240.1, on the reverse strand, counting down.
AAGCCTCTGCGCAAGCAGGGGACCATTTAAGCGGGGCGCCTGGTTTCGTAGCATCAAAACCCTTCCCCTTGGTCTTTAGCAAATCAGTCAGAGGAAGGGCAATTTGAGCGAAATTCTGGATGAAATTTCTATAAAAATTGGCGAATCCGAGGAACATTTGCAATTGTTTGCGGGTCCTGGGGGTCCCCTTCTTGCAAAATAGCGGCTCCCATTGCCACATCCGAGGCATCAGTCTGGACAATGAATTTTTTAGTTTCATCAGGGCGCGCCAGCACGGGCTCAGACGTGAACATACGTTTAAGTTTCTCAAAAGCCTCCGCGCAAGCAGGGGACCATTTAAGTGGGGCGCCTGGTTTGGTAGCATCAAACCCCTTTCCCTTGGTTTTTAACAAATCGGTTAGAGGAAGGGCAATTTGAGCGAAATTTTGGATGAAATTTCTGTAAAAATTGGCGAATCCGAGGAACATTTGCAATTGTTTGCGGGTTCTGGGGGGTTCCCATTCAAGCACAGCCTGTATTTTAGCAGGGTCCATTTCCACCTTCCCCCCGGAGATGCGATAACCCAAAAAGTCAATGCAGGGCTTGTGGAATTCACATTTAGACAGTTTGGCGAACAGGTTGTGCTCATAAAGCCTCTTAAGGACCTGGCGCACCAATTTAATATGCGACGGTAGGTCCTGGGAATACAGCAACACATCATCAAGGTAAAGAACCACCCCTTTGAACAAAAATTCATGTAGGACCTCATTGATTAAGTTCATGAAGACCCCCGGAGCCCCTTGAAGCCCGAAGGGCATAACGAGGTATTCAAACTGCCCCAAGGGGGTATTAAACGCAGTCTTACTTTCGTCCCCCTCCCTAATGCGCACTCGGAAATATGCATCCCGTAGGTCAAGTTTCGAGAAGATTTTGCCTTTGGTGGCCTCTGCTACCAAGTCCTTGATAAGGGGGAGGGGGTAGGCATTGGACAAAGAAACAGCGTTCAAACCCCTATAATCCGTGCACAATCTGAGCCCCCCGTCTTTCTTCTTTCGGAAGAGTACCGGCGCGGCGAAAGGGGAGGAAGCCGGGCGAATGAAACCGCGGGCCAAGTTTTTATCAATAAAATTCCGCAGTTCAACTTTCTCAGCCGGCCCCATCGCATAGATTTTACCTTTAGGCAATTTACAATCAGGCAAGAGTTCAATAGCACAGTCAGTAGAGCGATGGGGGGGCAGTTCGTTAGCTTCTTCTTCGCCAAAAACTTTCGCCAAGTCTCTATACTCTCGAGGCAAAGACGCTAACTCTTCCGGCTTCAAAGTGCCGCAGGGGAACTGCGCGGCAGGCCGGTCCCCCCACGAATCCAACCAGCAGTGATCTACACATTTTGGCGACACGAATTTGACAACCCCTTCTTCCCACAAGATGTAAGGGTCATGGGTAAATAGCCAGGGACTCCCCAGTACCAAATCAAACTGCGACTTAGGGGTAACAATGAAGGTCCTGGATTCCCAATGATCGCCAGCCCCCAACCGCAAAGCCATAGTCTCATGCGTACAAGGTTCCATGGGCGCCCCATCCATTTGGGTAAAAATGATGGGAGATTTCAAGGGGGTTATCCCCGCTTCCAGTGTCAATAACACTCTAGGGCTGATGAGATCCCTCCCACACCCAGAATCAATCAACGCTCTCACCCTGACGTGGGTACCCAGGAGCGGATTCATTAAAGAAACAGTCACGAAAAACAGGGAAGGGGTTTCTCTCACCACCTTGGGCGCAGTGCTGGAATGGCCGTGTCGTTTTGCGCCTCTCACAACAGGCCGTTGTCGTTTTCCGCCGGTTCAACCTCCACGTCCTCTTCTGACTCGGCAGCAAGCGGCTCGGTTCCTTCCGGACCTTGGGCCGCCTGAAGAGCTTTGGAGAATCGTGGTTTGGCCATCCCCGTCTTCCCCGGTAGTGGCGTCTTAGGCTTCGGAGTAGGCGGCTTGTCTTTAGCTTGACGGCTGCCACAATCCACGGCGAAATGCCCCTTCTCCCCGCACTTCAGACAGAGCCCCATCTTCATGCGCAGGTCTCGTGCCGATTCCGACAGGCGTTGAGTCTTGGGTCTGGAGGCGCTGGCAGTGACGGGTCTGTTGGTCGTAGCAGCCAGGTCGAGCTTGATGGTGTTTAGCCGATCCTCTGCATTTTCAGCTTCCTGGGTCCAAGCCATCAGGGAGATAGGATTAACAGTCTTCAAAACCGTTTCTCGGATGTCCGCGTTGAGTCCCAATCGATACATTTCAGCCAAAATGTGATCGGGGTAGTCTCGGAGCTTTGCTGCCTGCTTGTGGAATTCCAGTGTGTATTCGCGAACCGACTTCTTGTTCTGACGATAGGTGCGGAGAAATGCTTTGGCCCTTTGGCTCGCGTTGACATCCTCAAACCGAGCCCGCAGCGCCCACATGAATGCTCGCAAATTCAAAAGTTCCGGACCGCGGTCATTGTGCAGTCCCACATACCATGTGGCGGCGTCTCCTTTCAGTCTCGCCGAGATGACATCAATGAGAGCAGCTTCATTTCGGAAGAGGTGTCGGCTCTCTTCTACGAATTTGTGCACCCTCACCGTGAAGAAGGCGAGTTCCTCTGGGTTGCCGTCAAAGGTAGCCTCCAGTAAATCCTTGGGTCTGGGCCGTGGAGTCCTTACCAACGGTCCCAGCTGCCCCGGAACTCCCCCGAGAGGAAGACCCGGAGCAACCGGTGGTCCCGCTGGCACTGGCCTCATCGGTGGCGGCAGACCCGGCGGCAGACCCGGCATCGGCTGTTGCGCAGGTCCTACTTGCTGCGGAGGTCCGGCCGGTGGCTGGGCAGGCACCTGCGGCGCGGGAACTCCCGGTGCTGGGGTAACTTGCTGTTGCGCGGCGTGTGCATCAAGAAAATTAGCCATTCTAATGTCCATCATCCCCGGCAGAGCTTCCATTACATCCTGGAATGCCCTCAACAGGTCCCTCACCGAGTATTCCAGTTCCTCCAGTCGTTCCCCGGTGGTTTCCTCAGGGATCGGTTCTCGACGTGGATAGTCCGGGGGTGGGTCGTAGTCTTCTTCCGTTTGGAAGCCCCCGGCTCCCTCCGAATCCTCTACGTGGCCTCGGGGCCCCGATGGCTCGAACATCCACTCCTCGAGGTCTTGCTTGGAACTCCCCTTCTCCGAGGTAGCCCCCGGCTCTGGGAACAATCCCTTGTCAAACAAACTTTCACGTAATCCGCTCCCTCGACGGGAGTACACCTCACGGGTGCCTTGAGTGTTGTACATAGTCCAGTCATCCTGCCGTTGAGTCTTCCGCGGACCCCAGTGCGAAGGGGTCGGAGGCGGCCAAGACAGATGTGCAGGCCGGCGGGGAATCGTTCCCCCCACGGCACCCTCCAGCGAGGCTGCCGTCACCAAAGGAGCGGAGGTGTGTGGGACCGATCCTGAATCCCCCTCCGTTTTCGGTAGGTCTCCCTCAGCTCCGCTCATGATCTTGCCAGATTCGGAACGATAGGAGAAAGGGAGTTCTAACAATATGTTGGATCCCCAAGCATCGAGAATAAATCCACGTTTTCAAGAAAAGCAAAATTTATTTCAAAGCGTTGAAGACATACTCAAACACGTTCTTTGTTAGAACTGGGGATACACAGTTAGGGCGAGCATAATAAAGGAAATTCAAACAGATACATATCCAATGAATAACATTCCCGCTGGCGGGCTAATGAAACGGTTGCGCGCCCAGTCCATGGGAACCAGGCAGAACATCAGACAAAACACAGGTGCAGTTCTCATGAGATAGCAATAGGCAAGCATTACAGCATCTTCTCCCCCACACATCCACCAGTAGTTATCTTATGCATTCCAGCACAGAAGCAGGATAGTAGAAACAAGCCGGGTGCAACAGGGTAAGGATATGTACACAGAGGTCACAGAAAACAGAATGGCAGCTTGCTGACAAGGGGAAGGGAAAGGAGTTTGTAAGCTGCTCTGAGACTCCTTTGGGTAGTGAAGGGCGGGGTATAAATCCAATCTCTTCTTCTTCTTCTTCTTTTTCTTCTTCTCTTCTAGGTGCTCTTGTGACAGGCCTTCCCTACCAACTGAGTGAACTTACACTCTTATGATTTGGGGGAAGTTCCAGGGTTTTTTAAAAAAATGGTACACCTTCCTCTCATTTACCAGATGTTCTTAATGCAGCAAGTGTAAAGGCTCTGGGTTCACTGTCATGAGGTAAGTTTTGTGGTGAGCAACCAGAAAATGAAGATCACTGAGGCAGGAGTTGTAGATAAATAGCAAAGAAGTTTGGTTTCAAAGAACAGATCAACAGCACAGGTCTGCAGGAAGTCAAAAGAGAAACCTGGCTGAGGCACACAATTTTTTTTTATACGGACAGGATTCCACCCACATCAGCCTGCCTTTTACCAAGTCAGACTAAATGGTACAAGGTCTGCTCATCACCAGAGACAGGCCTAACAACCAGGTACTCTGTCCTCTCCCAGAGGTAGAGTTAAACCACTCTGTAAGCAACCAGGCAGAGCTACCCTTCAAACTATCTGCTTTTTTACTGAGGCAGATCCAAACTATCACTGCAGTCTCCCTGAGGCAGATCTGGACACTCTCCTGCTCTGTTTCCCCTCAACATCTCCCCCCCCCCCCCATCTCTTAAAGGTAATTGCATGCTGGAGCAGCAATCACATAGGCTCAGCTGAGTAGCCGTTTTCCCCTCAGGAGCAGAACAGCCTCCTGTCCAGCATATTTTCCTATGCTGAGGACGTCCAGCATATTTTCCTATGCTGAGGAAGCAATGTACACAGGGCGATTTCTCACTAAAGCTGCCTCGCAGCACAGCGCCGTTTGCCTCGACACAAACATGTCAATTTCACACCCGAAGCTCTGGGGCTGCATTTTGACTCGGGGCTTCGCCCGATTTCCTCCGCAGTTTCGTGATCCTGGTTTTTGAGGATCATGAAACTGCGGAGGAAATTGGGCGAAGCCCCGAGTCAAATGCAGCCCCGCAGCCTCGGGTGTGAAATTGACATGTTTGTGTCGGGGCAAACGGCGCTGTGCTGCGAGGCAGCTCTAGTGAGAAATCGCCCACACTGTGCGTGTTACTGGAGTGCTGGCAACCATCCCTCTGGCACAAACATATGTCAAGGGTTTTTTAGAAATTAAGATTCCTTTCTGACTTGTACCTCAAGTTCAGCATTGCCATCATCATACATTCCCAAATGTCTTATCAGAGGAGAGATTTTAGGCTTTCACTGAACCAGCATTGATTGTCACCAATCACTTTGAATGCTTCATACTGCCTAAGGGAGAATGTTTCTCCTCCGTTCACTATTGCCATTACACCTTACAGCTTGGTTATTCTGTAAGCGATTAGAGTGATGAGAGGGAAAATGTTTCTCCTCCACTCACTGTGGCCATTAGACCTTATACCTTGGCTATTCTGTAAGTGATTAGAGCAATGACATCCCTTTTCAAGCTCCAAGTCATCAACCGCAAAAATGTCCCCCCACCCAGTTCCCATTCATCTTCAAGTCCCTTTGGCCTTAACCATCCAGTAAAGCACTAATCCCATGATGTCAGACATAGGGCTGCCAACTCTGGGTTGGAAAATACCAGGAGATTTTGAGGGTAGAGCTTGGGGACAGTAAAGTCTGGGGAGGGGAGGGAATTCAGCGGGTATAATACCATACAGTCTACCTTCCAAAGCTGCCATTTTCTCCCGGGGAACTGATCTCTGTCATCTGGAGATCAGTGATAATTCCAGGGGATCTCCAGGTTCCATCTGGAAGTTGGCAGCCCTATCTGACAATGATAAATACCAATAACAACACAAAGCATTTGGTTTTGCTAATTTTAACTGAAGCTGTGCAATGTTTTACTCTACTCTTCCCCCCCCCACACACTGCATGTTGTGGGATTTGATTATTACAGCCTAGTTGTTTCTTAAAAAATGACTAACTCTTCCATTGGGTACAGCTAAAATACACAGAGGCATATTTTAATTGCCTATGAATATTCAAAACCTCATTATTGTTACAGTCTTATAATTATCCTATTCCCTTGACAAAAAACATGCAGCACACAATAAAAAAGGCAATCCATTAAAAAAGTGTTGACATCTATGTTCAACAGTTCTTGGAGTTTCCTGATTCACTGTATAATATCAAACCTTGATTACATGCAGATTTGGGGACAAAAATAATAAAAATGCTTCTGTTCAAAACATTGAAAGCTCTATTTGGACATTTTATTCTTAAAAATAAATACCCATAAAGAACTGGCAGGTTAAGTCAAATTACTCTGCTGGGCAGCCTGGTTCAAACTGGATTGCCCAACCGAGCCCTCCCAGCAGCTGATCTTGTGGGGAGAACTCTCTCCAAGGCCAGCAGAAAAGAAGAGGGGGAAGATCTGAGATTTTCCCTTCCTCCTTTCTAATTGTGGGTTGCCCAACAGAGCCCAGCAGAACCTACAGGGAACTTGTCCTGCTTAGAGTTCAATCACATGCGACTTCCCTTTAAATGGTTTTTGCAGGCCGCACCATGGAAGTGAACGCAGACGCGGCACAAGTTCACCCACCCCCTTCTCCATTATACTCTATGGGGACAGTCCCCATAGGGTATAATGGAGCCAAATAAATTCTGTGATCTCAATTATTTTCTGAGTCCCAATATCATACTGATATTTTTTAGGTTTAGTACACCTAAACCTGAAAAATACTGATTTTTTTTTTGCACATCACTAGCTCCTACCTCTACCAAATCTTGGTCTTTATTGCCCTCTTAGAGTTGCCAGTCTACAATGCTGCCATGTTGGAAGAAGACACGACTGTCAGACTTTCCTTTCAATGCAACTCATTTAAAAGTTCAGCTTTGTTATGGTATAGTCTTTAGTGGTGCAATCATAAGTAGCATTGTTCCAGTCTACTGAATTTCAGTACTAACTCTGTTGAGGGTTGCATAGTAAGGGATTGTTTAAAATGGTCTAGTCAAAAGTACGTCCCATTTTATTAAATGGGGCTTACTCGCAGGAAAGAGTTCTTAAGATTGCACTGCAGGCCTCTCTGTTTTATGTTCCCATGGTTTCCTGGCACACAGCCTTCAAAATTTATATGCCTGTGCACTTCCTCTGTGTGATGCTTTAATCCTTGCTAAACTGACAACTTTCACTCATAGGAACTTGACAGTAATAATGCTCATGTATATTTCACGTGCTCACACCAGAACAGCCAGCTGGTTACCTGACATCCATCAGTGCCTATGATTCTTAAACTTACTCCATCATAGATCCATATGTGCAGTATGTTCCCAACAGGTTGCTGACGAGAGTAGGGGCAGACCGGGGGGGGGGACACCCTTTATTTTTATATTTTAATAGTTTGCATATATGACATTCCAGGAAACTGCCCAAAATGGTATCTTGTTTCTGTATTTTACTTTTAAGAATTCAAATACTTCACTTGATCATGAAATAGAGCCCTATATCATGTATTGTGTTACATGTTAAAGGCTGAAGCAAAGTAATGTCAGTGCAATCAATCCTTAGAATACTTCTTGGGAGTGGGCCTAGGGTTGCCAGCCCCCAGGTGGGAGAGGGTTATTCCCTGATTTCATGGGCTCCTGATTACTGCCAGCCAGCTGACTGGTGGGGGAAGCCCTGCCCTAACTGCCATGACCCAGCTAGAGGAAAGGCTTAGGCTCAATACATAACACCCCTCCTCCCTAAGTTTAAAAGCTTCTTAACAGACAAAGTTTCTTAAATAAGCTGGTCTGCATCATTCCCAGGTTGAACGTCACAGTTCTAGCAAAGAGGCTGCGGTCGCAGGACTTGGGTCTGATATTGCGGGCAAGGTGCTGGCAGACGGTAGCGGCGTTGGTGTGCCATCGGGGCAGTCCATGTCTGCATGCTCCAGTGCTTCACCCGCTTGTCCACCTGGCTGTTCGCTGCCCACTGGGAGCTCCCTCACAGCTTCTGGTTCCTGTGGCCATGGCAGCTCCGCATCGCAATCTTCCGAGGCCGCTGATGTCAACCCTGGCTTGGCTGTGAGGAGACGGCAGTGGAGCTGGTCTATGTGCTTCCAAAGGACCTGGCTGTCATCAGTAGACACCTCGTAGGACAGGGGTCCTGTAACTTGGATAACCTTGGTGGGAATCCAGGCAGGGCTGCTGGAAAAGTTCCATGCATAGACGGGGTCACCAGGAAAAAATCCTTGGGGCGTCTATTGGCTCTCTGGAGATGTGTGGCGCTCTGGAGCTCAGTCTGGGTACAGCTATTTAAAGTACACTGCTTATATATTGGTTAGTTCCTGGATCCAGGTAAGCTATTGTTCTAGAGAAGCAAGCTCAGCCCATTCTAGGTACAGCCAGAGGAAAGGCTTAGGCTCAATAAGGTAAAGGTAAAGGTTCCCTTGCTCGAAAGCCAGTCGAATCCGACTCTAGGGTTGCGGTGCTCATCTCTGTTTCAAAGCCAAAGAGCCAGCACTGGCCAAAGACGTTTCTGTGGTCGTGTGGCCGGCATGACTAAACACCAAGGCACACAGAACGCTGTTACCTTCCCACTGAAGTGGTACCTATTTATCTACTTGCAATTTCTTGCTTTCGAACTGCTAGGTTGGCAGGAGCTGGAACTAGAGACAAGAGCTCACTCCGTCATGCGGCACACTCGGGTCTCAAACTGCTGAACTACCGACCTTCCACAGCCTGCAGTTCAGCGTCTTAACCACTTGAGCCACCGCAGCTCCTTAGGCTCAATACATAACACCTAAGTAGGCCTCGTTGATTAGACCAGAGTAGGAATCTGCTTAGAATTGCTTATGAAGTTTACTTTTGATTCTTTAGCATAGAGTGAAGAGGTCCTTTGTGACCACTCCTCAAAACTATGGTGTAGTGGTTAGACTAAGAACAAGGTAAATTTAACACCCCACCCCAGCCATGAATCTCACTAGATGACTTGGGCCAGTCATTCTCTTTCAGCCTAACTTCTTCCACCATGTTTTTGTGAGGATGAAATGGAAGAAGGGAGGATGTATGCCACCCCCAACCCCTTGGAGGAAGCACTGAATAAAAGTGTAATGCAATGTTCTGTAACGGATGTGTGAGTATTTTGCGGAAAGGAATATTGCTGCTTTTGGAGCAGCCACAGGTGAACAGAACCATCTTTATTCTGATTCAAAATTAGTCTCTATTCGGACTCAGATATCAGCATTGACACATGTTCATTTTAAAGCATAAAATGTAAAGGGCATCAATTTTATTTTCACATAATGAAAAATCTGACCATGAGATGCAATGTGGTAGCTGTATGCACATTTGTATGATACAGCATGGCAGTTTAAATGAAACTATTTTAAAGTGGTGCTGGAGTCAATCTGTTTATCTCTTAAACAGTGTTTTATTCATATGCTCTTAATTCTACCATTTGAAGAAACAGCTGGTAAAAGGAAAGGAGCAATAATTATATTTGCCAGAGTGTGGAAAACGTCTTTAATTAACATCTTCAAAGCATTTGCTTTTAAAGCTACAAAAGTTTCAAATGACATTTTGCAAATGAAAGCAAAGCTTTTCAAAGCTGCCAAAAATAGGCCAGAAAGTTTCATTTTCAAGCAATCAAGCAATTTGAGTGTGTACGAATGAAGTGAGAAAAAGTTTATGTAGGACCTAATGAGTCCTACATGGGGTCTTATGGGAACATAGGCAGTGTGAAGTTACAGAGTGGTATCAAACAACCTGAACACTGAACATAGAACATGGGGATTTATCTGCATCATTCTCAAGGAACAATGGGAGCAAACTGTCAACTGACACTTGGCTTCTGTGCACTGTATTTGGTAGTTAGGGTTAAGGATTGCCTGGAAACCTAGAGCAAATTACTGAAGAGTCTTTTCTGCAGATCCCCACTATTGCTAAAAGAACTTGTATGAATCACAAGTAAAAGTACTCCACTAGGATGCAAAGTACAGAAGGTTACATAATACCTAAAGAAGTTGTTTTAAGATAATAACTAAGTACAGGGTGGGCTTTTTTTGTGGCAGGAACTCCTTTGCATATTAAGCAACACACCCCTAATGTAGCCAATCCTCCATGAGCTTGCAGAGCTCTTCTTACAGGGGTTACTGTAAACTCTTGGAGGATTGGCTACATTAGGGGTGTGTCGCCTAATATGCAAAGGAGTTCCTGCTACAAAAAGAGCCCTGGGGCCCGCCTACCTTTCTGATCCTGTGGGCACCTTTGTAATTCTGACACATGGTGGTGGGCACAGTCACAAAAAAGCTGCTATGGTAGGTGGAGCTAACCACAAAATATCAGGGAGTGAGGTTATATATAATCCTAATAGTAACTCAACATTTCTGGCACAAGCTCTGTTTAACAGGAGGCCTTTTAATCTGCACAGCTAATCAGAAGCCCTGCTGGGCAAAATCCTCACCTAGCCCCACCCACTTCCTAAAAGTGCTACACCTGGAAAGATGTAGGTGGGTGCCATGGCACCCACAGGCACCATGTTGGGGACCCCTGAACATTATCTATGGACTTTTTGAATCATGAGGGTCTCGGTGGGTGTTCTAAGTATTGACGAGAGATAGGTCAGCTGTTAACTCTAGGTGTTTAGCAGAGTAAATCAGCAGCAGTAGCCCATGCCTGGTAGCATGAGCAACACCATGTTGACTTTTCCTCATCAAAAGAGCAATAGATAAAATCTAAGCTATGGTAGCACTCAAGTTGAAGAACCACGGCGCTCAGTTCTTCTTGCCAAGCAAAGGCCCTGTGTCTTACAGAGATGAAAGGGCAGGGAGACTGTTTCATGAGACAGAGCCTGAGGAAAACTTCAGAGGATGGTTCATATGAGTTCAGTGGCATGAAAAGTACCTGCAACGATATTTTTACTGAGGCAGTAGATAGAAGAAATGCTTCTGCTGTTGAGGAAAAAGAGATTTAAAAAAAGAGAGACAAAGGTAGATTTATATGAACAGTGATAGACTGGTTAACTATCCAGGAGTACCAGAAACAGGATGTCAGTGTAGCAGAGAATGATCAGGAGCATACAGATTGGTGTTATACACAGGTGGCTGGATGAAAAACAAAAGTATGTCGTGACTCAACGCTCACAAATAGAAGGGAGTGATACAACTATTGAAGGGGGAGAGTTAACTATGAGATGGAAAAGATAAGAAAGGACTCCACTGCAGAAAAATAATTTGTCATGCAATCCTAAACAGAATCACACCCTTCTGAGTTCATTGAACTTGCTCTAAATCTATAGCACTGTTAGATGACTCATACCCTCCCATTTTTACTAAAGATTATACAAGGTGGCCCATGAATTATTTTTTACAAAATCATCCAAAAGGCTAAAATGCTACTAACTGCAAAGCAGGTGGAAGCAACACAACAACAAAACCATAAAAATGGCATAAAACAGTATATCAATAAAAGTAAAAGAATCAGCAATCCATGCGGGAACAGCAAGAACTCCTTCCACAGGCTGTCTAATAGAGCAAACACAATAAGATTGCCAGATGTAAGTTTCTGGGTCCTGTCCACACATCTCACTGTTTAATTTGGGAAGAGTTCATAATTCAATTTGACAAGTTTAATTAAAGTTGCTCTTATTATTTGGAAATGTATTCTTATTTTGGGCCTATGTCACAAAAGTTAAAAACAGTAGAGATTGCCAAATCTGACATCATTGCCAATTGTCTAGTTTTTAATAGGTTCATCTGATTATATTTTGTTACTATTACATCTGCAGTCAACCAACAGAGAAGCAACTGCACATTCACATTCCCACTACTCCCTTTCAATGGTTTATATGTGCTGCTGAGGTCTATTTTTGCATGCATACTGCGTAAATATAATTGTTTCTTTATGTATTCATAATGGTACACTCACCTATCTTGAGGTTGGAATATGAGTGCTAGTCCCAAAATTATCTGCTAATCTAATAGAAGAACTGTAACAAAATGGACTGAGTACAAGGAAGTGTGATCATATTGGACTGTGCAAAGTTTATAAGCTTAGTTACGTATTTAAAGTATTTTTATGCCTGCTTTTCTCCTGAGCATCTCAGGACCACCCCCACCCCCAAGTTCCATGATTTGGAACTAATTGCTCCGTTGGTATAATTTTCTTAGACAGTCCATGTGATATAGTGGTTAAAGTGTCAGACTAGGATCTGGGGGACCCAGTTTCAGATCCCCACTTGTGCCTTGGATGACTGCTGGGTGACCTCGGGCCAGTCACACACTCTCAGCCTAACCTACCTCACAGGGTTGTTGTCAGGATAAAATGGAGGAAAGAACGATGTCGGCTGCTTTGGGTCCCCATTTGGAAGAAAGGCCAGATATAAATAAAGTCATTAGATAAGTAGCGAGCTTTCGAATATTTCAGATTGATTCAAATTGAATTCCTTCCTTTTAACATTTTATTTTACCCTGAGAGCCAAAATAATATGACTCTTTGATGTTACTGTTTTTATTTTATTATTAAAATAGGTAAAGGTTCCCTTGCTCGAAAGCCAGTCGAATCCGACTCTAGGGTTGCGGTGCTCATCTCCGTTTCAAAGCCGAAGAGCCAGCGCTGTCCGAAGACGTTTCCATGGTCATGTGGCCGGCATGACTAAACACCAAGGCGCACAGAATGCTGTTACCTTCCCACCAAAGTGGTACCTATTTACCTACTTGCAATTTCTTGCTTTCGAACTGCTAGGTTGTGATAACCTAATTTTTAATCAGCATCTTCCAAATTATCTTTTAAAAAAAAACCTCATCAAGGACTGTGAGGTACATTTAAATACAAAATAGAGCACTGTATGTAATTGTTGTTATAGATCTCACCCTGTCAAGCACCCACCTAGTTCTCTTTTGCTGGCTGCCACAAAGCTTGGTGCTTGAGCTAAAGCAATCAGGAGGCAATGAGAGAACTTTATACAGTTTGGACTCCTTCCATGCAAACTAGATCAGAACCAAGGTACTACCTTCCTCCTCAAGAAATAAGAGCAAGGAGGACTTTCTCAGTATAATACTAGAAAAAATGGTCCCAGATTTACCTTAACTAGGCATGCATTAGGTGTGTGCAAGAAAAGAAAATCAATATTTTTCAATTTTGGGTTTTTGGACCCTAAAAAACCTGAATTCCAATATTGGTATTGTATTGGAATTTGGGTAAAATTCGGGAATCCTGAATTTTCTGGCTCCATTATACCTTATGGGGCCATTATGGCAAAACTCCTAGGGTATATTCAGTGGGCTGGGGGGGGGGAGGTTTGAGGTAGAGACACCAGATTTGCAGTGTAGCTGCTGGATCCTCTCCAAAGGGGGTCCGATTCTATGGGCACCCAAACAGGGTGCCCCAATCCTTCCTTGTTTCCAATGGTGGGAAAAAAGCAAGGCAGGCATACAACAAGTCCAGCAAATTTTCCGAGAGAATCTCTGCAGCAAAAAGTGAAGTGTGGAGAGGGGGTATGTTTGCAAGCCCAGCAGCAGAACCAGTGCAATGTGCCCAGCAGAACCACTGAAACAGTGGTATTGGGAGAGACTTGGCAGTGGTGTCCCCTGCCTCACAGCTCCAGGGCCATCTTGCTGGCTGCAGGGAGGCTGCTGACCTGGGAGAAACCCAGTAGCTGTGTTCCGTGCCCCATGGCTCCAGGGCCATCTTGCTGGCTGCAGGGAGGCTGCTCACCTGGAAGTGACCTGGCATTGGCGGAGTCCCCTGCTCTGCAGCTCCAGGGCCATATTGCTGACTGTGGGGAGGCCACCCACCAAGCAAATTTCCAAGTCCGACTTGGGGGACTCTGAATCCAGACTGCACAAATGCAGACAACTTGGTTTTTTAAAATTGAGGATGGGATTTAACTCCCGATGTATTTTTAAAAACTTTTTGCATTTTTCTGCAACCCTGGGGAGTACCCCAAGTGTGCGGGAAAACCTCTTTACCTTCCATGTGCTCCCTATCTGCAGAAATAAGTATCCGCACATAGGTGGCACAGTTGGGAATTAGATATATAGATTGACTAGAGAAAGAAACATGAACCATAGCTAGCTACAAAGAGGTTGCACCAAGGGTCCTCTCCCTTGTCTGGGCCAATGACAACTGCTCCAAGGTCCCTGCCACTATCTAATTAACCAGTGATATTCCCAGTTATGGACCAGAGGCTTGCTGGCAATGTCCTCTACTTTGATGCTGGGGAAAAATGGCTCTTGGACACTTTACAGGTAAACCCCAGGTTTTCCATCAGAGGAAGGTGACAGCTTAGTGGATGCTTCACTGCCTGCCCTGGGCTTTCCTAAGGCATCAATCACCTGAAAAGTAACATTCTGCCCCCTTTAGCACATCTGGGGATCTGCTTACCCACACCAGCAAATAAAGTTGTATTATTCTAGCATCGGAGCAACTCCCATTCATAACAATGGTGAGATATTTACAGAGACAGAATAAAGAGCAATTGCCAGTGACATATAAGCATAAGCCTGTGAAAATATAATAAATGAGTAAGTACAACTAACCATGAAGAAAAGGCACTCAAATTCAAATTGCTTTCTAACTTAATGGCTGAGTAGTACTTGCATTATATCTTTCTGGAAAGGATTAGTATTAAGTATGCAGCAGATCTCTCTCTGGAAGCACTTGCTTTTCCACACACTTAATTGTAAGGAATTTCTGCCAGACAGAGACACTCTGTCAGAAGAGCTACCTAAATATTTTGAGGATTTGAATAAGAGGGGTTTGTGGGACAGTGCAGTGGGTAGCGCAGAATTTCTTCTTCCAATAAGGGGAGAAACCATGATGTCCAACATGCTGGGGGAGTGACAGATTCCACTTTCAGAAGACAGTAGAGACAGTCAGAATGAGATACTGCTTTGTTCCAGGTTTCTGTAATCCTAGTCCTATTACCTCATCCTATGGATTGCATTAATATGTAATTTATCCTGCATAATCTGCTTTGTGTCTCAGTAAGAATAAAGTTAAACAAACAAATAAATATGCAGAAAGGAATTAATGAGTGATGTCAGTTGATTGAGCAGCATAGTATTGTCTACTCAGTCTTTCCATCACCTACTGCCTGGGCTGTTTTAACTGGAGATTGAACCTGGGACTTCCTGCATAAAAAGCAGAGGCTCTTCCACTGAACTACAGCCTTGCTAATAAACAAAACATATAAGCCTGTGGGGAGAGAAGGTAGCATGATACATAGCCTGGTCTTGGAAGCTGAGTGGGGTTGGTACTTGGAATGGAGACTTCCAAGGAAGACTCTTCAATGGAAGGCAATGACAAATCACTTCTGCTTCTCACTTGCCTTGAAAGCCCTTTGCTGGGGTCACCATATGTTGGCTGCAACTTGATGGAACTTTACACTCACACATATATCTGCTTCATTGTTTTGATACATTACAGTAGAAACCACCATTTTCAAGATATCCAGAAACTTTTATTTTGAAAAATCCTACTAAATATTGATTCATTTAGGGTAGAATTCAGAGAAATTTGGGTTGTAGCCAAGCAAACCCTGGCTTCTTAGTTGTTTTCATCTCATGAATATCTGTTTGAGCATTATTTTGGCAGAAACATGTTTTCTGTGGTTGGGTGAGGATGTATTTATTCATTTGAAATGATATTTGTTGGACCCTTATAAAGGAGGGGTTCTTATAAAATCCCCGCCATCCAAATTCTGCTAGGATTCACAGGTTCCAGATTATCATCTCCCTTGTGAACTGGCACAGATGCAGTAGCAATCTTCCATTTCTTCTTTAAAAAAAATTAAAACCCAACACTGTTCAGATGGCTGTGTGTGCATAATTTATAGTACTTTCACTTTCAGTTCCTTGTTTTATTGTCTTGCTCTTTCTGCATTACTTTCTACTTTTGTAATTTCATTCTTTGTTGCATTGTTTATGACAGATCGTGTCTAATACTTTTTTGCATTGTTTCTAATTCTCGTGTTTCTAGTCCTATTGCGTGAGTTGTTGGCTGTCTCATGCCATTTGATTATATTAGTTTTACACTGTGTAATCTATCTTAGGTTTCCACAGGAAAAACAGGCCATAAATAAAGCAAATAAATAAATAAACACCCATTGATTAACGCAACATGCCAAAGGGAATACAGATGCAGTTGCATCGTCAACTAAGAATTCATTTCTGAGCTATCATTTAGTCAATACACACATTCTTATTTATATATTCATGAAATCACCATGCAATCAGAAAATCCTGATGTAATAATCACAATTACTTGTGTGATGTTAGTGCGTATCACTACATTGTAAGGGGGGAAAGGGCAGAATGGAACACTGTTGCAAACTGCACATCTGCCAGTTTCAAGTGTAAATTTCAAAAATCTCCAATCTCACCAAAAAAGGGGACAAGGCAAAACTGAGGCACAGAAGAAAGGATACTTGGAATGTGAGATATCACCTCTTGCTGTTGCAAAGCACATTTCAGTCTTGGCACATAAAAATCAAAATAACCCTGTGTCCCTGAGTATATGGAGGCAAAAAATGTCAACATTACTGCCTGAGATGCTTTCGAATGGATATGAAATATTTTTAAATGAAATTTTGTTATCTATATGGTAAGATATCTGTATGGTGTATGTATGCACATTGTGGGGAGGGGGTGTCCAAAGTTGCCAGTTGCTCACGTCAGCTGTTTTCCAATAATATCTATACTGCTTTTCTGCATACTTCTACCTCTTGTTAAGAGAACAAAAGAACATAAGAGAAGCCAATGCTGGATCAGGCCAATGGCCCATCCAGTCCAACACTCTGTCACACAGTGGCCAAAAATACCAGGTGCCATCAGGAGGTCCAGCAGTGGGACCAGGACACTAGAAGCTCTCCCACTGTTGTACTGATGCCAATTGTGTCATGTCCCTTTAAGACTAGTGGGGAGTTTCCGGTGGCTGCGAGATTGCGCAGTCGGACCGAGAGAGCCTCCGCGTCTTTGCTCCAAAAAACGCAAAATAAAGACTAATTGAGGACTATAACGACAAAAACAACTTGCTGATAAGAATGGGGAAGCAAAGAGGAGGGAAAGGAGGGAAAGCAGCCAAGAAAAACAACGAGGGAGCTCAACAAAATGAGCAAACTATGCAACCATCGGATGAGGACTCCCCTCCCCCATTAGAAGTCGACTTGGAAGAAGAGGCACCTAGCCGGCAGAGTAAAAGAAAACGTGAGGACTCAATTACTAAGAAAGACATACAGACCATGCTGGTGGAAATGAAAAAAGAAATTAGAGACAGCATCACCCCTATTCATCAGAAACTGGATGCTATGAATCTCAGCCTAACAGATCTGCGGGAAAGGACTGACCAGGCACTGACGCAAGCTGCTATAAATAAGCAGGATATACAAAGCCTGAAGACTTTTGAGACTTGGAGTAAGTCCAAGATTATTCTTTTGGATATTAAGGCTCGGGAAAGGAAAATTAAATTCAGGGGAATCTCCCCAAACTTTTGCATAGACAAAGACCTCATGGACTCTTTAAATCTCTGGCTCCAGGAATTATTGCAGCTGCC
>NW_015173240.1:62596-114538 GCF_001447785.1 Gekko japonicus | reverse complement strand
AGAGGTGGCAACATCCAAGAACTCCGCCACGAAGATTTAAATTATTTGGTTGTTGGTTTATCTTTCTATTTAAGAGCAATTAAAAGGCTTAATATAATACGGATAAGATATAAGAGAAACTGTCTGGGACAATAATAAATATCATTTTATTAAGTTTGTATTACTTGAGTTGGAGTTTAAGGAAATAAAAAATTGTTTTCTAAGCAATCACTGGCAATGACAGGGGGAAAAATCTTTTTGTTTTAATAACCATTATAATGTAAACAGCCATTGCCAGGGATACGGTGTAAAAGAGGATGTAATGGACTGTATAGTCTCTTAAAAAATATATATGATTTGTGTTGTTATCATGTGATATGCAAAATAAAAATATATTTAAAAAAAAAAAAAAGACTAGTCATGGACAAGGATAGATTCCGGTGTAAAGTCATTACTTTAGTGTGAATACGTACAGAACCGATAATTATATCACGACTGTAGAGAGCCAGATTCCATTAACAGGTTGTAATGAAGAAACATTACAGTTCTTTTTTAATTTATGGCACTAGAAAAACAGATGGATCTTTAACAACATTCTTGTCCTTTTCAGTCTGTTTCAGTTATATAACAGGTAAAAAAAAGTGCTTGTTAAACTGGCAAATTTACCAATCCACAAAGCAGATCAAGCTGGAAAAGATGAGATCTTGCCCACAGAGGCTCAGGAGTGGAAATCCAACAAAAACAGTACAGAGTTGAAAATAAATCCTATTAGTGACACAAGTGAATATCTCTGGGTTTTAAATGACAAATTGACATTCACTAACAAAGCAATATTAAGCACAGTTATACTCTTCTAAATCCATGAAGTCAATGGGTTCAGATGCATGTAACTCTGCTTAGGACTACACTGTATGCATCCCAAAGAAATGATTTTTTCCTTTTACATTTTCAGATGGGCTCTTTAATCCATTTTGGTATCTGATGGAAAACAGGGATAGGGGGGTTGCATTTCAGACAAGCAGGCTCTTTAAACCATTGCCAGTTCTGATGGCAAATTGTTTATTTTTTTCATTTCAGATGTCTTAAAGGGCAATCATCGTTGTTCCATTTCTTAGGAAGGTTTGATCTGTGTTTGTGAAACCACTTTTCACCAGGTTCTGCTGAGTGATTGCATTTCTGAGTCATGAGAGATGCTATCTGAAGTGTTTGTAGCACCTCTCAATGAGCCACTTTATTTTTCCCACCCATTTCTATGTTTGTTTGTTTGTTTTTAAACTGAAGCAATTTTTGATATAACAATATACTGATATATAGACGTAGGACAAAACTGAGAACAAAATAAAAAGGTGAGTGCCAAGCGAAATTTAAAGTCCAGTTTAAAAAATCCCATCTAAAAGTGCCCCTTTGAAATGATCCCACCTGGCTTTTACAACCTTTGTTTGCTTGTTTGACTTACAGACAGCCCTCCCCTGTGAGGGCTCAGGCTGGTGAACAATGATTTAATAAATACATATATGAATGCATTATAGTCAAACTAAAACAGTTAAAAACAATTCACAACTAATTCAGATGGTGTTTGAATACTAATTTATATCACTCCCCATGACGGGGAGGGGAAGGAATGGAGGAGGCCGGGCTCGATGACAAACCATTGTTTTCCTCAACCGTAGACTTGGTGGAACATCTCTGTCTTACAGGCTCTGCGGAACTGCACTAAGTCCTGCAGGGCATGGATGTCATTAGGCAGAGAGTTCCACAAGGCCGGTGCCAGAGCCAAAATGACCCTGGCTCTGGCTGAGGAAAGCCAGATATCTTTTGGGCCAAGGATCACCAGGAAGTTTTTCTCCCCAGAGCATAATGTTCTTTGGGGGTATATACCAGGAGAGGCAGTCCCATAGCTATGTTGGCTCCAGACTGTTTGGGTCCTTAAAGGTTAATACGAGAACCTTGAACCTGAGCTGACATTCAACCTGGAACCAGTGCAGCTGAATGTGTGCTGTCAATGGGGTCCCAGTAAGGGCCTGGACCATTGCATTCTGAACTAGTTGTAATTTCTGGGTCAGCCTCAAGTGTAGCCCTGCATACAGTGTGTTACAGTAGTCTAACCTGGAGGTGATTGTTGCATGGATTACTATGGTTACGTCAGGGCGAGACAGGACAGGGTTCAGTTGCCTGATCTGGCGCAGTTGGAAAAATGCCAGTCTGGCAACATTTGTGATCTGGGCCTCCATCGATAAAGAGGCATCCAGAAACACATCCAGGTTCTTGGTGGTCAGCACCGGTGTTAAAGGTACATCATCAAGGGACAGGAGTTGGCACCCCATTCCTGAATCCCCTCTGCCCAGCCACAGAATCTCCATTTTCAATGCATTCAGTCTTAGTTAGCTCTGCTACAACCATCCAACCACAGCCTCCAGCCCCTCAGCCAAAATAAGTGGAACGGTGTCCAGCCGACTGTCCATCATCAAATACAACTGGGTGTCACCAGCATACTGATGACATCCAGCCAGAAACTCCAAGCTGGGCAAGGAGGCATATATAGATGTTAAATAACATTGGAGAGAGGATTGCCACTTGAGGGATCCCACAAACCAAATGGTGATGAGGTAACACCAGCTCTCCTAGTGCCACCTTTTGTCCCCGACCCTGAAGAAATGAGGTGAGCCACTTCAAGGCCACTCCACGGTGGGTCAACAAATTGTGGTTGACCATGTTGAACACTGCTGTCATATCTAACAACAACAGCAGCACCAACCAACCTCGATCCAGCTGCCTATGGAGATCATCCATGAGAGCAACCAGTGCCATCTCCATCCTGTGGCTAGGGCAGAAGCCAGACTGGAATGGGTCGAGGGCTGACATGTCCTCCAGGAAACTCTGTAACTGTTCCACCACTTCTCTCTCAATTACTTTACCAAGAAACAAAAGGTTCAAGACTGGGCAGTAATTGACAGGACCTGATGGATCCAAAGATGGTTTCTTTAGAGTAGTGTTACCACAGCCTCTTTTAATCCCCCTGGATAGACCCTTGTACTAAGGGACAGATTGATAATGTCTAGTAGAGGGCCCCATATTCCATCACCACTGGCTTTCACCAGTCATAACGGACATAGGCCTAGGAGGCAAGTGGTTGGCTTAACAGCACCCAGTATCCTGTCAATGTTGACCCAAGAGAGCCAGCTGAAGCTGTCAAGCACTGAATCCAAAGATGGCCAAGGGGCCTCCAGTGCACATACTGTATCAATATTGGCAGGCAAGTCATGGCGGAGTGATGAGACTTTATCCACAAAAAAGCTTGTGAAAGCCTCACCGCTAATGGCCAAATTACTAACCTTGAGAGAAGTTAAAGATCTAATTGTCCTAAATAACTGTGCTGGGTGAGAGCTAGCAGATGCAATGGAGACGGTAAAAAATTCCCTCTTAGCAGCCTTCACCACCGTCACATAGATTTTCATAAACACCCTATAGGATGTTCTTACAGATTCATCATGAGATGGTTGCCAAACTCGGTCTAGCTATCTAACTTCCCACTTTATCCCCCTAAACTCCATGGAACTGTGTACAGCACTTGATTCAATTGGGATAAAGTCCTTGTGTGATAGTGCTCTTAGTAGATGCATGTGCCAAAGGTCAAGAATGAGAAGGAAGCACAATAGGCCATTCTACTTTGAAACAGCCATCATCATTTGTAACAGTAAGCCTGTAATCGGATGCAAAAGAACTTCCCAGATTCATCTGCTTCACTTAAGTCAGGATGTTACGAATAATATTCTTTTTGTATCACAGCCCAGAGAAAGAACATTGGAATTTGTTCATTTCATGTCCAAATTCAAAGAGAAGCACATTTCTGCCATATTTACACACACACATACACGTACATAAATATATATTGACATATGTCTATTCAAATTAGTATATTTTATCTACAGTTGTCTTTTAAACATCAATTTGATATTTGAAATGTTCTAATGCTTGCTGTCTTGGGGACTCTGAATTTAGTGGAAAGACACTATAGAAACATTTAACATGAAGTAAATAAAACATGTCTATTGTAATTATGTTGTTTTCTATCTTAACTCTATTTTAATTTTTCTAGTCTTTCTCTTTTTGTTGTCCTTTTTTAAAAAACAGTCCTTCTCTGTCTTTGTTTCTTCACCTTCAACTTGGGATATTATCAGGATCAAGTGACCTCTTGTTATATGAATACTGGCTGACCATGGCATGGTTTGATTAATGGTTCAGAATGCTTGGTTAATTTATTGATTTAGAAAATGTATATGCTTTCTCCTTGGTGATATTTTTTAATGTTAGGACCCTGCTGGTTCTGTTAATTACTCTTGGGAATCTGGAGGAGATGACCCATTCCATTTGAACGGAAAGGGAAGGTCCAGATCTGTATATTCACAGAGTAACAGAGTGTGTTCACACAGTGTATTCACAAAGAGTAACAATTATAACTCCTGATTAAAACAAGGTTAATCAGTTTATATATCTATTGATTTAATATATTTAATGCCTAAAACAATCTTGTTGAAAAATAAGAAATTCTATGGAAACTTCATTTCTGTATGGGAGTTTGTAATAGTGTACAGGACAGAAAAAAAGATTGGTGTAGTGGTTAAGTGTGTGGCGTCTAATCTGGGAGAACTGGGTTTGATTCCCCACTCCTCCACTTGCAGCTGTTGGATGACCTTGGCCAAGCCATAGTTCTGACAAGAGCTGTCCTTGAAAGGGCAGTTCTGGAAAGAGCTCTCTCAGCCCCACCTACCTTACAGGGTGTCTTTTGTGGGGAGGGGAAGGGAAAGGAAAATAGTTTGTAAGCCGCTCTGAGACTATGAGTGAAGGGTGGGGTATAAATCCAATCTCCTCCTCCTCCTCCTCTTCTTCTTCTCCCCATTCATTAACAAATGAGAGTAACATTCCTTCTTTTATTTTGCCATAGGAAGGGAAACCAAAACAATTAGAGCATAGTGCTACCCCACTCACAACTCTGTGAAGTAAAACAATTTTTTATTTTGTTAACACTTCACATTAAGGAATACATTTAATGGATTAAAAATGATTTTTAAAAAATCTTAGACCATATAGTTAAATTGTCTTATGACTGAAACTCAGGCCACTGTGTCAGGACATTATGGTTGCCAATTGCTTCAGACTGACTTCTAACCACCCTCTGTTTCTCATCAAATCAATGGTTTCTCAGATGCAGCAATGGTGGCTACAGGCCAACTTTAAATGTGGACTTATTAAGAGATGAAAATACAGTCACCAGCTCCAGGTTGAGAAATGCCTGAAGAGGCTGGAGTTCGGGGAAAGGAGGGACTTCAGTGCAGTATAATGCCATAGAGTCCACCTTCCAAAGGAAGCCATTTTTTCCAGCTGAACTGATCTCTTTCGCCTGGAGATCAGTAATAGCGGGAATCCTCCAGCCACCACCTGGAGGCTGGCAACCCTAGTTGAGAATGAAGTCTTGCTCTGTTTGAGACCTATTATAACTGCTTATTTAGTGCTGGATGCCTGGTAGATGGGCTAAATGTGTGCTTGGTCTGATCCATCATCGTTCCTATTATATATCCATGGATTAGAGGCAGATGCATGGGTGGTGGTAGAGTGTGGAAGCAGAGAGGTAGCAAGAGTGGCACATGACAAGGGCATAAAGAACAGGAAAAGCATTGCACAAGAAATTTCAAAGAGCTCAATACAAGTTCTGCTTCTCAGAGTGAATGAATGAAGTTCAAGCTCAGAGATTCTTTTCTTCATCTCTAGAATGTATCCTTTTTGAAACAATCTCCTTGAGAGCCAGCGTGGTTAAGAGTGGTGGACTATACTCCGGAGAATCAGGTTTGATTCCCTACTCCTCCACATGCAGCCAGCTGAGTGACCTTGGGTCACAGTTCTCTCAGAGCTCTCTCAGCTCCACCTACCACACAGGGTGTCTGTTGTGGGGAGAGGAAGGGAAGGCAGTTGTAAGCCACTCTGAGACTCCTTCAGGTAATGAAGGGAGGAGTATAAAAACCAACTCTTCCTCCTGCTCCTCCTTCTACCTCTAGCTGGACTATTTTCCAGCTATTTGTACATATCAGTTATGAAAAGCAGGATGTTACATTGTGTGAAATACTTGTCAGCAATTCCCATCTAAATACCAGCACTCTGTGCAGTAATATTGCTTTTTATGTGTATTGAGCTGTCGGGTGACCTCAAGCAATTCACAATGCCACAATCCAATTCTCTGTTTAAAATACAATTGCTATATTATTTAGTTGTGGGAAGGGGAACGTTTTCCCCATTTACTGCTTCAACACCCTCCCCCTCCACAAATGTGAAAAGTTAATAAATGGCATCATTTTGAGGACTGTTATCACGACATTTAGTAAAACAGAAAGAAACCACAGAGAGAAACAAACCTCTCTATTGCCACATAGCTGCAACTGCTCTGTGCAAAAGTAATGCTCAATAGAGTATGTCCTTTGATTGCTACCCAAAGATGTTGTGATGGTGAAATAATTTTGTGACTATATTTGACATGCCAGCTGATCTTAAATTAAAATTGACCACAATATTTTCACAAGAGCAGGCTATTGATGCCACCAGTGTGCCTCAGGAGGCAGTCTTTCTCTGCACATGTACAGTGATAATTTCCTCATTAACTGGCAATAATTAAGGAGATGTTACTGTTGTACCTTGTGTCCCCATTGCACCACTGTGAAAGACCAGGTTCAAAGTGAACTTCCCTGTTGTCTCTTGTCTAAATGTGTTACCACCAATGGCTTGCCTTGTTGTTTGGGGAAATTAGCTAGGCATCAGGAAAGGCCACAGGGGTACAAGGGATCTGTACACCTGTCTATACTAAGGTCCGGCACAGTAGGAAAACTCCAGATTTGAATAGTAAATTAAACAAATTTTATTAAAGTAGGTCTCTAATTACAAGTACACTAAACATTCAAAAAGAGCAAGTGATAAGAAAGCAGAGGTGATTGATAGCGAATAGAGGGGTCAGTTATGGGGTGATACAACCTGTCCAGATGTGCAGGGATCTATGGAGATGAGATTATTGCCCAAACCCTAAAGGTTTAGGGGTGGACTGCCAGTTGGCACCAGGGCAGAGGCACACAATCTGAGGCCATGTGCTCTGACGGATATAGACTTTGGAAAACAATGCTGTCTAATGGGAGGTCTTGAGGGGCTTGTCTCAGGTGAAGACAAAAGATTATCTTGATCCTGGGACTCAGGGGGATCAGCAGCAGGAGGAGCCAGACCTGGATGTGACCAATGAAGTTCCAGAGAGGCAGAGTCAGGCTTAACAATAGCCTTGATTAGATTAAGCCAGGTGCTGGGTGGCTAGTTGAATAGGTTTCTGACCATTAATGGTCCAGTCAAGGCCATTTGAAAGTATAGACAAAAGGTGGGAGATAAGTCTCTGATTAGTATCAGGAAGGATAGCTAAACATTTCAGTGTATGATTGGTTTATCTTGGTATCCTGAGTGATGGAGCAGGAAAGAGTTTTGGAGACAAAGGATTCTCACATAGACATGGGGTCACACAAAATGGCTAGGTGAAGTTCTTGAGATAGAAAGGGCTATGTGCCAGGTAGTCTTCGAATAGCCTTTAGAAATGTAGATATTTTACCTGGTGGAACTGCCATTGTTTCATATGCATAACTTCTGGGTGGAAGGGGAGGTTGGATATGGCCTTGGAGGTCTGCCGTGTGAAACCTGAGTATGAAATCCCTTTTTGCAGAGTTATGGTTTGCTCTGTTTCAGAATCAGGAGTGCCTTCCTTGGTCTGGGTTTCTGTGTCTCTGGCTCAGGTTAGAAAGTGGAGTGCCCCTGTTGTTGGGGCTACCTTAGGGTAAAGGCAGCACCTCTGGGCTACAAATGGAATGGGTCTTCAAAGAGCAAATCTCTGTGGCAAAGAACAAAAAGTAGATGCTGGTGAGAGGAGTGGAGCTGGTGCACAGATTCATAAAGGAAGGGAATGAAAAGGAAGGTAAGAGGGGAGATGAAGAAAGGTTTTCCAATGAAATTGAAAATTAAAAAAAAACTTATCTAAAACTCTCATGCAGGTCTGTTCTGAAACAGGCAACACAGATTGGTGTGGTATTCTAGATGAGAGCCAGTACCCTCCACTTGAAGCCTGCTGGGTGAACTTGGGCCAGTCACATTTCTCTCAGAACTGTCTCAGCCCCATCTACCTCACCAGGTGCCTGTTGTGGGGAGGGGAAGTGAATGTGATTGTAAGCCACTTTGAGGCTCCTTAAGGTAGAGAAAAGGTTTTAATAGCACTACAATCCTACCAGCAATGTTTGTAAGTACCTATACTCTCGTATTTCCAACAAAGCAGAAAATAAGATTTGTTCGCATGAAAAGTTATGTACAAAAAAAAATCCCCCTTTTGTATATGTTATGAAGTACCAAAGTTGTCTTGTTATTTGTTTAAATGTTACACGGAAAATAAATAAAATGTTTTGTAAAAAAAAAAAAGTAGAGAAAAACAGGGTATAAAAACTTATCTTCTTTTTCTAGTGAAAATTCCTATCAGGGGAGGAATTTTAACCATTGTTAGGGATGATGGAAAGGCTCTGTTCTTAAGTAACAGAAACTTGTATTCCTAAGAAACAGGAATCAGGCTTCTCCCCCCCCCCTTATCAAGTCATGGCCGACTCATGGTGACCCAGTAAGGTTTTCAAGGAAAGAGACATTCAGAGGTGTTTTGCCACTGCCTGCCTCTATATAGCGACCGTGGTATTCTTTGGAAATCTCCCATTCAAATGCTGACCAGGTAGGGCTGCCAGGCCTTTATCTCTTGCAGGTAGGGGGTGCAAGAGAGCCTTTTGGGAGGGGGGAGGGGCTTCACCCCATCAGTGGTGTCACTGTGCAGCATCACTGTCACAATGATGTCACACAGAAGTGACGTCATCATGCCGGGGATGTTGCCTGGCAACACTCTCATTTAGGGGCAAAACTCTAAAATAAACATTAAAATAATTTCAATTTAAAATAATTCTTCTCAAATTAATAACAATTCAGTAAGTTCCCCGATTATAGTGTGGGAGGCAAGGAAAGCTTTTTTTAGAGACTTAGCAATAGGCACCTCCTCTTACCTGAGGAAGCAAAGATCTCAAATAAGGCAACATGGTTTAAGTAAAATCAAAATCTTAGAGCAACAGCATACAAGAGTCCAGGATCCAACTATTCTAAAGAATATACTTAATTGGAGAAGACAACCTGAAAAGTTACTCCATACCAGGCAGACTTATTTTGTTAAGGTAGATAAGGTTGGTAGACTCTTAGTCTAATAACTCCACAGCACCCTGTACCAAAAGAGCAGAACTGTATTTGAACATAAGCAAGACCTTGTCTGGGCCTTGCTAGACCATAGCCAGCCACAGCCAGCAACCAACAATAAAAGTGAAAAGTGAAAATAAAGCAAAGGCCTTTTACCTGAAGGGCTCGTGTTAAAATAACTATACTATGCAATAAGGAAACATAAACAAATTCACAGCTGTCAATGATATAACACTTAACATATAGACTAAATAAAAGAAGGTCTAGAATGATAATTATTAGAAACAAAAATGGGAAGCTTAAAATTCAAACAGAACAAACCTTAGAGTAATTCACAGCATTTTATCAGGATTTATACTCTGGAAAACCTGAAAGACCAGAAGATCAATGCTTTTCACAGTAACCTAGCCCTGCCATCATTGACTGAAGAAAACAAGGCTCTTATGGATCAACCAATCCTTTTAAATGAAATTGTCTATGCTATTGAGAACTTTTTAAAAAAGTATCCAAGGCTTGATGAGGTTACAGCTGAATTTGCCAGTCTTTTCAGGGGATAGTAAGATTACCTCTGTTGGCAACTATTAAATAGGTATTTTTGGGGAAAAGGCTTCCTGCGTGTTGGTTAAAGTCAAAGATGGTGACAATCCCCAAGGAAGGAAAAGATCAGGCAGATGTAAAGCTTTATCAACCGATTTGCTTATTTCTTTTCTATTATAATACCTTGACCTCAGTCCTGGCTTCCAGACTGAAAATGATAGTGTTAGGGGAATAAGGAGTGCAGGAGCCATTCCTGTAACTCCCATTCCCACCAGGTTCACAGGGGAGGGAGAGAAGCTGGCAGGGACCCCAACTGCATCCAAGAGAGAGACAGTTGTTCCAAAGAACCTTTTATTTATTGAACTTCAAAATCATAATGCAGAAACTTTCAAATTGATAACATTCTAGTATTCAGCGTACAGAATTAATCAAATACCTGAAATAGAGTACACTGTAGTTTTATAGGATAAATCCTGGTTGTTCTGTCAAGATCCATAAAGAGGGTGGTTGGCACACAACAACCTGAACAAAAGAAAGCCAAGACGTTAAATACCCTTTTGCCACCTACAGCTGTCAATTAGTTGTCAGTTTAGGCCTATGATGAACATCTGACACGTCTGACAAAATCCACCCCCCCATATACAGCAACCATGAGGACAAGAAGCCCCAGACTATCATGGCACCTCTTCAAGTGCTAATCCATATATTGTCAGTGGGTAGGCTTGCCAAGCCCCCCGGGAGGTGGGGAAAACCCCGCCCCAGAGGCCCGTTTCCCGCCACCGGCGGATCGGGCCCTGGGGGGAACCCCACCCCGACGTGTGCGTCACCCAGAAGTGATGCAACCACACCGGGCACGCTGGGGACGGGGCCATGGTCATCCGAGGGGAAATTCTATGGTCTAGACGCTGGACGGGAGTCCCCCGCTCCTGAGGAATTTACACTTGGCAACCCTATCAGTGGGTCAGTGAGGTTCTAGAATACCTCAAGAGCCAGGTAATCTATGTTCAGGCTTAGAGGCTAGTACTATGGACTTGGAAAAATAGAAACTGTTTTCTAAGATAGAGTGAATCAATGAATCCACTCTTGCTTGGAAAAATGCAGTGCTTAGCTAGACTGCAAAGCCTCGTGGGATGCTAAGCCAGAAAACCCCATAGAATAAAGGCCAGAGCTAATTCAAAAATGGCTGAGAACAGGACCCAGTCTCACTTTCTAATAAGTTCCCTGACAGATAGTCTCTAAATATATTGGCATTTGGCAGTTATCAAAATGGCTTTATCCTTGGCTGGCTATTAACTTTAAACATAAGGAGAGTTATACATCATATAGATCATGTCATTAAAATAAAATAAAATCTCTCTTGTTTTTAGACAACAAGAAGGTATTCAGCCATGTCAAACATTTGTTTCTTCTTTGGAGTTTTGTTTTGTTTGTTTTTTAATTGGATTTGGTCCCTGTTTAATGGATTGGACCAAAATAATATACTCCAGCTCAGTAGTTTGCATATCTATTTATAATACATGCTCTAATCCCATAGCTGTAAAGTGGAAGGTGAAACAAGGGTATCCGCTTTCTGCCTTACACTTTAGTTTTTCCTCGCAATTTTTGGCTGCTGCAGTTAGAGAATCTTCTCAGATTAGTGGCTTTAAGATAGAGACTCAGAACCATAAAATAAGCTTCATTGCTCATGATGCAACTGTTTTTGACTAATGTTCAAAGTTCACCCTCTGCTCTCAAATATCTAGCAGATCAGTATTCTAAAGCAGAAGGTTATAAACTTAATGTTAATAAATCTGAAACCCTCTTATTTAATACATACCGCAAAGATTTATGCCCTGCAAAATGGGTCATGGGGATGGAAACAAAACATGATTACATAAAGTATTTGGGCGTTAATATTGGTAAAGATCTTTCTTCACTTAGAAAATTAAGTATATTCAAGAAGATTTTAAGTTGTGGGAAACCTTCAATCATTCATTTCTAGGAAGAAATAACACTATGCAAATGAGGGTGATACCTCAGCTGTTTTACCTTCAATAGTGCTGGACAGAATCTTGAGAGAGTGGCAAAAAATGATTACTAATTTCATGTGGTATAGTAAAAAGAAAATGAAGGTAAGCCTTAACATGACTCAGTGGAAGGTAGCTAAAGGAGGCTTTGGGGTTCCTAATCTGCAAATCTACCATGATGTGGCTTAACTAGTATGGTTAGGCAAATAGTTAATAGAGTGTGGTGGGTCTTTGGATAAAGGAGTTGAACAATCATTGGCTAAGATTCCATTGAAAACTTTTCCCTGGGTTAAAAAGATAGATAGGAGAATAATAGCTTGGTAATAAACTACTTGTTGATAGTTTGGGGAAAGTATCACTGTACACTCTCTGCAGGGCTTACCTCCCCCCAGCTTCCTTTGTATGAGACATGAAAGTTGTGCATGGCTTTAAATTTTGTTCTCTTCTGAAGTGGGAATGAGCCAGCTTACACTGGTAGGAAGCTGTGTTAGAAGACCAGTCTTATAAAAGGACAATGGTTCCATACCCATGTTTGACTGTCTTCTAACAAGAACCTTTTTATTTGCTAAAATCCAGTCTGGTTTAAGGCTAAAGAGGCAATCTGATATTTGATATATGGACATGGTAAGCTTTTTCTAGGATTTAGTAAAGGTAAAGGCTTCCCTTGCTCAAAAGCCAGTTGAATCCGACTCTAGGGGGCGGTGCTCATCTCCGTTTCCAAGCCAAAGAGTGAGTGCTGTCCGAAGACATTTCCCTGGTCATGTGGCCAGCATGACTAAATGCTGAGGTACACGGAATGCTATTACTTTCCCACCCAAATGGTACCTATTTATCTACTTGCAATTTCTTGCTTTTGAACTGCTAGGTTGGCAGGAACTGGGGCCAGAGATGGGAGCTCGCTCAGTCACACAACACTAGGGTCTTGAACTGCCGAACTACAGACCTTCCAGTCTGCAGCTCAGCGTCTTAAAATTTTCTAAGATTTACAAATTGTTAATTAAGGATGACTAGGAATAAGGCTCGTTGTGGAAATTAATACAACGAGCTCTAGAAAGAGACTCTGGGAGAGTGCCCCACTCTTGGGCACTCAGCGTCAATCGCAATCCTAGTCAGGACTGGCCCCAATGAGTTCCTCACAACAGCCACTGAGGGTAAAGTTAGTCCCACAGAGGAGCCAAGCAGAAGAAGTGTCTTCGTTGGGAGACACAGATGTTTGCCAGTGCTTCTGACAGGGAACAATGGCTGAAGGGGGAGTGGGTGGGGAAGTGGAGCAGACCCAGCACCGAGCCAATGGCACGTGAGTACTCTTGAGTGGTGGCTGACGAGCCAATGGCTGAGGGAGCACATTGCA
Source organism: Gekko japonicus (assembly GCF_001447785.1). Taxonomy (NCBI): domain Eukaryota; kingdom Metazoa; phylum Chordata; class Lepidosauria; order Squamata; family Gekkonidae; genus Gekko; species Gekko japonicus. Next base: position 101,380 of record NW_015173240.1, on the reverse strand, counting down.
CAGCCAATGGGAGAGCTGGAAACTGCCACCCCACTTCACAATTACATATAAGGAGAGATATGCAGGTTAATCATGATCCTGGATTTGCTTTCCAGTCTAGAGGGAAATTGTAGCTGAAAGATGGAAATTTCAGGAAATCATATGTGAAATACAGAAGTTTATATTATCCAGAAGTTACCTTTTTTTTGTATAAATCTGATAATGAGAGAAAACTTGGGGAAGATAATCTACCACCTGTATCTTTCTCCCAATTGAACAGCAAACATTTAAGGTTTATCCTTATGTAATTGCTGATATTTGATCTATCTTCCACAGACTTCATCCACATGTAGTGGTTTTGTAAATGTGCAAGGGAGAATTGGGCCAAGATGGCTGATCTGTTAAATGTAGGATGTGGTATCATCAATGGTGGTTCTCTGGAGTTGTTTCTACTAAACTATGTTCAACTGTATCCAAGTAAACTCCAAATTATTCTGTTGCATATGATGATCTCTGCCAGTCATTAGGAGATACTGGAAATCCAAAAAATTGACTCCTACCCCTTATGAAGTGGCTTGTTAAAGTAAAGGACACCTTTCTTTTAGTTGAAATCACTGTGTTACAGAGAGGTAAATGTTTGCACCAGAGGCAGAGTGGTCTGGCAAAATTAATCATATTCAAACTATGTTTAAAGTTTACTGGGTTCATGGGATGGTGCCAATTCAGTGGCATGCCCAGATCAGGGGTTGTCAGTGTTGCTGTCCACCACCAGATGGCAAGGGAATCACCCAACTCTTGGGATTTGCCACTCCTTGGTTGTACCTCCAGCTGGTGGACTGGGGTATGGGGTTAATCGGGAGGCAGACGGGTTGCTCCTGTGGTGTGTTCAATAAAGCTGTGGCCTTTTATTTCTCCAGATCACTGTGGTATGGTTGTATCATTCCTTGCCTGTGCTCCCCCCATGCCCCTGGGCCCACAAACAATAGTTCTCTTTCAAATTCCCTCTAGAACAATACCATTTTGCAGCATTTCCTGAAAACTACATCTTCAGAAATGCCATTTCAAAATAATGGAGCCATTGCTGAAAAGGTTGAGGCAGATATAATGATGTTACTTTATGCCATGGACAGAACAATTTGGATAAACAAAGCCAGAACACAGGGTTATACCACAAGCTGTAGGAGCGGGATACTGACAAACTTTGTCTAGAGTCAGAAAAGCTAAGACTTGATTCAGAAGGTGATATTTCTATGGAGGCAGACAGCAAAGCAGCTAGCCTGTATACTCATCCAGCTTTTATATTGTTTATATTGTTTAAACAGCCCAATATTGGCTCTCATAAGCTATACAGGACAATTGTATACATGAACAAGTAGAAAGCAAATTGTCAGCTCGAAGAACAATATTTACCAGTTGACTAACTGTGCAACCTTATTCCTGAAGGGCACATGTTGAATGAGGATAGAATTAATACATACTGGTAGAATTCTAAGATGTGAAAGGACATCAATTTATGCCAGTGTAGTAACCCAGCTGCTCTAGACTCATGTTGATTTTAGTGAGCTTAATTAATGTTGTACTAATGAATTTGTTTTAATTGTAAATCTGCATTATTGCAGATCTGTATGTCTGGAACCCGCCCTGAGCCTGCTGTGCTTGGAGTGAGGGATGCAAATCCAATAAAATAAATAAATAAATAAATAAATAAATGTTACGCCAGCAGAAACGCAGTGCCTGCAGAAATCTAATGAAGCATAAATGGTTGGGGTTTGGAATACAATGACAGGGAGTAGGACTAAGTCAAACTCATATGTTCATTTGGGGATAGTCCTCCCATTCATAATATTACACTGCACAGCAAATCACAGTACCCTGTTACTGGCAACATAATGTGAGGAACCATGCATTTAAAATAATTCAATCCCTTTAGGAGCTGTGCAGACCTTCTAATCCATTCACACTTATTGGGAGTCCACCAGCCATGTCCATCAGGAGTATGATGTGACCAATCCATGTGGTCACTGTCTCTTGTGAACTGGGCAAGTAATGGATTTAGCACATGGATTTCACATGAACCAGAACCTTGATTTTCCGAGGTACCTGCACACTCCTGGTTCTCATGGCTGGCAGGCATCTATTTCCCATGACTGCAGTGCTATGCAAAGTCTGCAGAAGGCTGCAACCCTCATAACCAGATGTTAGATCACTCAAGGGGGAACCGTGGCAGTAGGAATGTGGGAAGAAGGATGTTCTTTGCATGAAGAGAAAAAATACGGTTGAGAACAATTATTAGTTTATTTACAGCATTTTATCCCACCTTTCTTGCTACCTGTTCCCTCTGGCTGATATGCTTTTTTACGTTTGAAGCACCATTCAATATGGCTAGGATTCTCTCCTTGCTTCCTGAAATGCCCCTCTTGCTCCATTACAGAGGTGGCCCTCCACCGCTGAGCACATCCCACCAACACTAGAGCTTTTGAACTCATTGAAAGACACTGTGCTTGCATTAGGGATGCCAGCCTCCATCTCAGACCTGGGGATCCCCTCGAATTACAGCCCATCTCCAGAGTACAGAGATCAATTTCTTTTGAGAAAATGGAAGTTTTGGAGAGTGGGCTCTATGGCATTGTACCCCCTTGAAATCCCTGTTCTCCCCAGGCTTTATCCCCAAATCTCCAAGTGTTTCTCCTACCTGGTCTGGACACCCTACCCCCCATCCTCCACTGGTGGCCAGGGGGAACCTGACAACTCTAGCTTGCATGAGTGGAAGCTCCTGGCACTGGAGGACTTCCCTCCACTATGAACCAAGTTGGGCACAAGAGGCCCTGACCTGGATAGTCCAGGCATAGGGTTGCTAACCCTCCCGAATTGGCAGGGGTCCCCCATTTTTGGGGGGTTCTACCTGCTGCCGGCCAGCTGGCCGATAAGGGAAGCCCCGCCCCCAAGCCCCAGCACCTGCAGCCACCCCTCTCCCTTCCCCCTGCACTTAAAGGGGATCCCTTTAAATGTAGGGAGCTGGCGTTTCCTCGCACACCCAATCTCCAAGCGGAGATTGGGCGTGCAAAGCCTTCCAGCTCCCTGCACTTAAAGGGGCCCCTTTAAGTGCAGGGAGCTGGCATTTCCCTGTGCACCCATTGAGCAGGCAGGGGCAAATGTCCCCAATGTGATATCATCACCCCCTCTGGGAACAGACCCCAAAGTCCCCCACTGGGGGCTAAAATAGACTTGGCAACCTTATCCAGGCAGGCCAATCTCATCAGATCTCAGAAGCTAAGCAGGGTCGACTCTGGCAAGTACTTGGATGGGAGACCAGAGGCAGGGGCATGCTTTACTCAGCCACCACTCTGAATATCCTTCAGGGCCCTAGTAGGGGTCAGTCACCAGAGGTTGCCATGACTTCCAGGTGCACACACAGACATCAGAGGTCACCATGACTTCCAGGCTCACACACACACATTAAAAATACCAAAAAATACAAACAATAATAATAAAAAGATGAGCACAAGTGGAAGCAAGGCATAGATTCATGCCTGTGTTTCTAGTCATTAGCACTGATAGATTGATAAATTTCAATTTGAGCTTAACTGGTGGTTCTCTTGGTTTCTGACCCTGCTTCCTTAAGAGAGCTTTAATCACTTTTCAGCTTGGCCCAAGCTTTTAATAAAGTGATTTGTTGGCTTTTATTTTGTTATAAAAAGTTTCCAAAAAGAGGGACAGAATCGTATCAGTGAGTTGTTTTTTTATACTATTGGCAAGGAAGCCACAGGATTTATAAATCCTTGAAGAGGCCTGAAGGCTTGACTATAAAACGATTTCAGCCACCTTTGATGCACATTTTTGTCCAAAGTGTAATGTGTTTTCTACTTATGTCAACAAGCTCATCAAGCTGGAGAAACCATTGGATGCTTTCGAAGAGCCCGGTATCAGCTGGCAGAACAGAGGGATTTTCTCCATGTTTGTTTATTACAGTTTTTTTAAGGCAGATCAATACAAAATATAAGAAAAAAGGTTGCCTAACAGAACAGTAAATGATAACAAAAAAAACCCCAACAACTTACCCCAAGACATGATTTATTAAATAGATGAATCCATTAACAAACATTAAAGGGATTTTTAACAGAAGAAAATTTGCCAATAAAAGAAAGAAAAAACAGCCTACAGTGAGACGGGGGGGGGGGGCTGGAATTCTGGACAAAGGGCTGCTGATGATTGAGGAGTTAATTCTTTAGAAGGCAATGCAGATGGCAGAGAAGTAATAAGTCATCAAAACTCAGATCAGGGAGCCCAGGCAACCTGAGACTCACTTGGCAAAAGGAGCCTCTCTGCACAGAAGAGCTGAAGTAGCCATTTTGAAGGGAGCTCCCGGTCGCCCGCCGAAGGCAATGGCGGCCGGGGGCTGGTTTGCTGCCATGGAGGAAGGCGGGGCAGCAACGGCGTCGCAGCGCAGTGCGCTGAGACGTGGATGGGGAGGAACCAGCTTAGTTAGGCTCGGCTCGGCTCCCACCCAAGGCAGTTGCTGTCTCGTGCTTGCTAGGAGCAGGATGTGGGGATGAGGTGCTGCCGTTGCCTCCCGGGCCCTGGACGGCGAGTTTGTCAATTTCGCGGCGGCGGCAGCAACAGCAGCAACAGCAACGAAGCAATCGCTCGGGCGACCTTTTGGCCACCGGGATCGAATCGGCGACTACGGCCGGAGGAGGCTTTGCGGGCGATCTACAGAGGTGTGGGCGATCTACAGAAACAGAGGCTGCAGCCTCGACACCAGGGAGTACTCGGGGCTTGGCAGCGGGGGGGCATATTGACTCACGGCAGCGGGGATTGGGAGCCAGGGGCTGGGAGCTCGCAGTGACGCCCAGGGGCAGGGGGCCGTGGGTTTCCCGCTTTGTACCCCAGTAAGGCCCTTTATCAGGAGCTTCAGAAGGACCAGCACCCCCCCCCCTTTCTGAACTTTGGGAATACCCCCTCACATCATGGGTCGCCATTTGGCTGCTAGCGTCCAGTTCTTTGGGGAAGCCCCCTCTAGTGGCATTAAGCAGATGGTCTATGTGAGGGTAGCTGCTGCAGCAGACAACATTTGGTGTGGCTGAAAGACTGGCAGTCATTTTAGGTGTGGCCTAGTTAAACAAAAGGGGCCATTTGAGAGACAAAGAGGCCATTTGGGAGACTTGTTGTAAAGGGGGGCTGCGGCTCACTGGTAGAGCCTCTGCTTGGTCATTTATTGGGCTTGGGCCTGCTACATCTTACTGCGGTGGCTCAAGTGGTTAAGATGCTGAACTGCAGCCTGTAGAATGTCAGTAGTTCCACAGTTCGAGACCCGAGTGCCATATGACGAAGTGAGCTCCTGTCTCTGGCCCCAGCCCCTTCCAACCTAGCAGTTTGAAAGCAAGAAATTGCAAGTAGATAAATATTTTGGATTCCAGTGGATAATTAATACATCCAGAGCGATGGCTCCTAAGAAAGGTCAAAGCAAGGCTAAGGGCAAACAGCCTGCACCTAGGGAGCCCCTAAGTAGACCTGCACCACTGATTCCCGATGATGAGGATGGTGACCCGATTAAAGCAGCTATTTTAGCCAGGTTAGAAGCTGTTGAGAAATAGAAAGTTAGGCCACAGCAGGAGACTCCTGCCCCGTCTCAGGCCAAGAAGACTAAACAGTCTGATATTTCTTCTTTTCAAGCGCAGATCTTAGCACGTTTGGCACTCCTCGAGGATAGTCAATTGTCCACTTCAGGGACAGCTGACATGGATACTGGGTCTGTGCCAGAAGGCGAAGGGAGTCAACAGTTGGAGCTGTACACGGGTCCCAAGTGTCCTGTGGGGCAGGAGGGTAAGGCTAGCATTGGATCTCAGAGGGACACATCATGGCCATGGGGTCTGGGTGATCAGGACACATCGGGGGCATCTTCTTCAGGCAAGGTTGCCCCATCTGGGGTCGGGGCTTCTCCATCACCTGTTGCCTGGCACTTTGTGCCACCCACGGCGTATGGTGGAACTTCACAATACGCGGAGCAAGGGGGGTGGTACCCACCTAATCCGAGTGGCTATTCTTATGATCAAGTCCCTGCCAAAGCTTTGCCTGAGGGTGATATCACCTTGCCTTTGGGGGATCATCTTTCTTTGGCTACTAGGGAAAAGATTCTTAGGGGTAGCTATGTAGACGTCTTCACTCTTTTATTTCGGGAAATGGATAAAACAGAGAAGGAGGACCTAGATGATAGGGGAAAAGAGCTCATTAGGAGACGGAGGGTTGACAGGACCTGGGCCAATTGGCTCCCGGGTTTCCTTATATATGCAGGTGTGATTGTGCGCCACCAGCCTTGGAGGGCATCTGCACTTTTGCAATACTTGGATATTGTTTATAAAGCCTTTATGGGTTTTACGGGGCATGCATGGATAGAGTATGATGAGGGTTTTTTCACGAGGGCTGCGATGAATCCTGCCTTATGCTGGGACCTGATTCATCCCCATCTGTGGCTGCAAGTGGTGTCCACACCTAAATCAACAGCTGCTGAACATGTTTTGAGTGGAACACTTTCTAAAATAGTTCTTTTTCAGGTGCTGTGGGCCAGCAGGCACGGAGGAGAGTCACTATCTGCAGCCACAGTATGATTTTTTGGGCCGCTCATCAGGCCAAGAGGACGACGTTTGGTTCTCAGTTGGGTCTGAGTGAGTTGGCATTGGTTGAATGCTGGGGAAGGAGGGGCATGCATTGGCCCAAGTTACTCCCCCTATTGTTTGAGGAACGGCGTGGGCCACCTCCTGATATTTTACTGGTGCACCTGGGTGGCAATGATCTTGGCCCGATGAAAGGCAAGGCCCTGGTTATCCAGGCCACAGAAGACCTGAAACTGATACGGGCAAGATGGCCCAGGGTGCAAGTAATTTGGTTGGCAATTTTGCCATGGCATGTATGGTACAACTTGGGGGATCCCAGATGCATCGATCGGGCTCGTCGCAAGGTTAACAGACAGATCCAGAAAGTTATGGAAAGTGGTCTGGGTCAATATTTACCACACCCTGGAATAGTGGTTGGAAAGACTGACCTCTATAGGGAGGATAGTATTCACTTGTCAAACAAGGGCAATAAGTTATTTTTGGAGGACATTCGGCAAGGGATCAGGGCCGCCTTGGGGGGGCCGCAGCAGCCAAAGCAGAGGCTTGACTTCACGAGTGGCAGAATAGTGCAGGGATAAGGAAGTGGAAAATGGTGAGCACCTTAAGCCGTTCCTTGTTTTGGGAAGAGGGGGTTCTTCAGGAATGGCCTGTGGGTTATTAAGGCCCAGGGCGGTGAATGATGATTCCCTCTGGGAACCTCTTGGGTAAACCCCTCTCTGCAAGCTGTATGGTTTCAGGGGTAGGTGCTCCTGGGAGGCTACCAGTGGTTGGGCTGCTGGTCACAGGCCAGATTAATGGCTCAAGACCGGGGTTGGTGGCTCGCCCACATACTAGAAAAGAAGGCTGGTTATCCTGACACCTGCCTTGTCTGTTCCGCTACTTAGAAAATGCTCCCTTGCTATTTTTTGGTTAATAAACTGTTATATAGTTAATAAAGTGGCCCTTGTTTGATCCAAATTGCTGTCCATCTCGTTATTCCAACTGGGGGGCAAAAGCAGTTCTCATATAGCTACTCAAAATGCAAGAAAAAGAGACAGCTACACAAAGTAGTTCAATCATTTATCAGTGAAGAAAAAATATGCCTCTTTTGATTCTGAAAGCCAGAGTTATATAATGATCTACAGTACATACCCCAGTCAGATGCTGATACAGGAGCAGTTAATAAATAGGTCGTTTGCTACAAAGCGTTGTAAGCTTCAGTTGCAGAAAGTTTCATACAAGACCACAGAAGGGGAATTTTAGATGTAGTTATTTGCAGAGATGCTGGTTGGCTTCTAAGTAGACTCAGTGTATATGCCACATTAAGTAAGCCAACTCCCTTTGTCTTGTTTTTTACTACACTCAAGTTTGTATGAGGGCTTTCGTTGTAAGTGCTTTTTTTTAAAAAAAAAATCCCTTTGGGCGTTGTTGAAAACTTCACTTTTGCACACACAAAAAAACCCCGAGTGGATCAATCTTTCCCTTGCCAGTTCCCACACTCCTTTTCAAACCCCTGCTGCTAGCCAGTCTTGCTGCCAGTGCCCCAATCCTTTCTCAAGCACAAAACCTCTCACTTCTTTGAAAAAGTGAAGGAATCAGCCAAGAACCTCAGAGGAGATATGAAAGATTTCGAGGCAGAGGAAACTACAAGTAATGGCGTGCAGGTAACAGTAAGTTTCCCATTTGTGGAACAGCTGCTTGCAGGAATCTTGTGTGAACAAGAGTTTAAGGACATTGTTCGACCTTCATATTGCTTTGTTTTGGCTTCATATCAGGCATCGAATGAAGCTAGTGCACAAATCTGGTGTTGGGGGGCTTGTAATGCAAACTCCCTCAACTTGAAGGATTTCACTCTGTTTTCTAGACAGGCCCTGATCCCTTTGAATCTGGGGCCAACTCAAAATTGGCCTTGTATCTACCTCCCCCATATTTATCCATCTCTGTGAACAATTCTTACTTTTGCAAATGGGTGGAGTAATAGGGTTGCCAGCTCAGTGTTGGTAAATTTCTGGAGATTTGGGGGAAGGAGCTTGGGGAAGGTGAGGGTTGGGGAGGGGAGGGACCTCAGCTGGTTTCTTCCAGAGCAGTCATTTTCTCCAGGCAACTTGATCTCTGTCGTCTGGAGATCATTTGAAGTTCCAGGAGAACTCCAGGCCCCACCTGGAGATTGGCAACCCTATAAACCAGCAGGAGGAGAGATATTGTTAAACACAGGATTGGGGGGGGGAAGTGTCCCAGCCTTCTTGCAACTCAATGCCCTTCATTTTTCAGCTTCTCAGTTCAACTCAGAATTAACAATTCTGTTCAAAATGTGGTAAATGTTGCAGCAGACATAGCAGTCCGGAACAGAAATTACATGGTAATAATGTCCCTTTAAGCAGGAGGCTTCTGCTACTATGGCTTGCTATCTTCCTGGTAGGTAGGCAACTGTCAGTACAAAGACACAGGCTCCATAGTGTTACTGATAGAATTTTTTTTAAAAAACAATTTATTAGGATATATTTAGACATGTTAACATAAACTTATATTCACCATTACAATCCTAACCTATATCCTACCCCCACCCTTTCCCCCTCAGCCGGCTTCCAGCAGTGCTCCGACCTCCAGCCCCATACTTCAATATTCTATTTTCCCAAATCTACTTTTTCCACAGGTAACAGTATACCAATTCTCAGTAGTTGTCAAAACAAAACAAATTGTCTTTTACATCTCCATTCTTTTCCAAATATTCTTTCAGGTCTTTCCAATCTTCAAAAAAATCTTCTGCCTCCATATCTTTCAGTTTTCGTGTCATTTTGTCCATTTCTACTAAAAATAGTAGTTTTCTTATCCAGTCATTAACTTCCGGTACCTGATCTTGTTTCCAATATTGGGCATATGTCATTCTTGCAGCAGTAATCATATACCACATTAGAGTTCGTTTCGCCATATTAACTTCTTCCATTTTTAATCCCAACAAAATAATTTCTGGTTCTTTTTTAAATTTACACTTTGTAATTTTCTCCATTTGTTACTGATAGAATTTAAATGCTCTATTGCAAGGCATTACACAATACACTACAAAAACAAGCCACATGATACATGAATGAATGGAAACCCCAAAAAGATGTGTGTGTAGTTACAGCAAATAATATGGGACACATAAACAAGCAGTGCATAATCATAAGCCAATAACTTTTGAATTGACAGTACAGGTAGGTAATGAGGTAATGAGGACAGTACAGTTCTAAACCAGTACTCACTACATAAGGAGAGCAAACCTTCCTTAAGGACTGCCTTCTTTCATATGAACCTACCCATTCACTCTGGTGACTTTTGAAAGCCTTGCTTTGGTTGCTCCAACAATCTGAGACTAGTCATGTGACAACCTGACAAAAGGCCTTCTTAGTGATGGCACCAAAACTTTGGAACTCTCTCCCCAGGGAGACTCGTTTGTGTTCCTCTGTCATCATCTTCCACCAGTGGTTGAAGACTTTTTTGTTTCATGCGGTGTACCCCCAGTAAACTCTTACTGGCCCTCCTCCCTGGTTGTTTGTGCTCCTTGTATGACCATATATTTTGTGTTGTTAAATATTTAGGTAAACATTTTGATTGCTATCTAATGTTTTAAACATTTTAATGCCTTGAGGTTCGCTGCCCCAGGGATTCTATTTGGGGGAAGTGGTACACAAATGTTTTAAACTAATAATAATAAATAAATAAATCCCTCAGTCTGTCAATAAAATACAAATTGTAGACTTGTCAGTCTCAGTTTGCCTCAGGACCATGCTGGGGAGGGACAAGAAGTTTAACTGTTCAACCTCTATTTAGTTTCAATATTCAAAACTGCAACTGCTTCCTCTCATCTGTTATTAGTATTTCAAAGGGAACAAGGAATGTTCTTTAAAAACATTTTTGTCTGCATTAACATGCTAATAGCAGAGTGGGGAATCATATTCTGAACAATAAAACTGAGAGCAGGTTGAAAGGGACCATCCCATCTCTGCACAACTTAAGGCAAACTGAGGCTGCAAAAACCTGCACTTTGCATTTTACAGATGGACTGAAACATATGATCTCCATCTCATCTGTTTGATCCCTGAAGTGTTACGTAATATTTTCCTGAATACTATAAGAATTGCCAATTTTAAGACAACATGCCTATACAAAATAAATTAGTAGGATTCCTTCATTCAGAAAGTGGAGAGGCAGTGGGAAAGGATGGTTCCATTTAATGGTGGCAGAGTTACAAATCATTGGTAAAAAATGGGGAAATTGTATCTGTGCAGGCTTTAATGAACTTTGATAAGAATGTATGCTTCTGACATGAGATGAACCTGTCCCAAAAATGACAGGAGTCAAAGTTATTCTTTGAATTAAATGCATCGCGCGCTGAATGGCAAATCCCTTTAACAAGCTGAGAGGCCACACTGATTTGGCTTTCAGTAGCTGCCATTTCAGAACAAAATGACAGATCTCCTCAGAAATGTGAAGGGACTTCTTGTCTTTATGAATGACATCTTAATGTATGGCATGCCAATCAATGAACATGACAAAATGTTTACCACCCTCCTAAATATAATCAATGACTAAGGGCTTAAACTAAACAAGAAAAAGTATGTTTCCCGCCACAACGTAATAGATAAATGATTACGGGAAACAGCACGCAGCCTTGCCCAGAGAAAAGGAAAAAGCAACATCAAAATGACAAAGCTTGGATGCTCCCCAGGAATTATGAACTCAATATTTTCAAGATCTCTTAACAGAAGCACAGCCATTAGATTAAGCTACTGAACCCTAGTAAATACAATGCAGCAGAAGCAAGTGGTTAGAGTGCTGGACTAGGAGCTGGGAGACCCAGGTTTGAACCCCCAACGCTGCCGTGGAGGCTTACAGGGTGACCTGGCACCAGTCACAGACTCTGCACCTCACTTGCCTCACAGGGTTGTTGTGATGATAATATGGAAATGCAAAGAATGTTATAAGCCACTGAGGGGCCCCACTGGGGATTAAAATGAGGTACAAATGAAGTAAACAAAGTAAATAATTAAATAAAGGAAGAAATTGTGAATTTCAAACTACCATTTGCAGTGAAAATATTCCTTCTCACAGTTCTAGAACATGACATAAGAGAAGCCATGTTGGATCAGGCCAATGGCCCATCCAGTCCAACACTTAGTATCACATAGTGGCCAAAGCCCAGGTACCTCTGTCATGTCACCCCTCAATCATCCTTTCTCCAAGCTAAAGAGCCCTAACCTCTTTAACCTTTCTTCATAGAGAAGTTGTTCCATCCCTTTAATCATTTTAGTTGCCCTTTTCTCTAGGTGACCTTTCAGTTATCATAGCAGAGTGACAAAGCTGGTCCTGTGCAAATAAAAAAGGTGAGGAAAGGACCCTGGTAGATTTTTTAATAATATATCTAGAGTCATAAGCAATCAAGATCAACTTAGTAGAAAATAATTTTTTTTAGAAAGAGCAACTTGGTAGAGAAGCTCCAAGGAAGAACAGTAAACAAGAACTGAACAAAATCTTCTGTATATGCATTGAATCCCTGGATATAATGGAAGGATGCTTGTATTGATAACTGGAGACCAAGCTTCGCCAGTAAGTTTCTCTTTTATAAGGCAATAAATTTCATTAAATGCCACTTAAGGAATCAATGGATTCATTAACTTGTAATAAACGCTTTTAAAATGCAAATTAACTTCTAATTTGAAACACCTATTTAAAGTGCTGCCAATATACACTGATATCTCTCTGTGGTATAAAAAGCCATAGTTTTTAACTCAATAAATTCCTGCAGTTATGATGGGATGAATTGTCTCTCTTCCTTGAAAAGTAAGATGTAACTGACCAAAATATCTGACTTAGAGACTAACAGAGAGGCAACTTTCCTCCCATTGATTTAAGAAAATGTTGCTTTGCTTTGAGTTAAGGAAGGGAACATACATTAAATATTCAAGTTACCCCATGTATCAGACAATCATAAATCTATAAAAGGTTATCACCTTTATTTTAGTATTTACTCTCAGGAATCTGGAGAGGGTGGGAAAAGGAGCAAATTACTCAAGATTCCCATAAACCTGAGGTCTCCTTAGTGTATTGGTTCATATTACTGGATAAATGACATTGCATCCATTTTTGACCTTCAGGATAAGCAGGTGGCAGCTGTGCCCAAGAGTGCCTTTTATCAGCTTTGACTAGTTAGCCAATTGAGGCCTTTCCTGGGCAGAAAAAAAAATCTGGCCACTGTGGTGCATGCCCTGATTACATCAACATTAGATTACTGCAGTGCACTCTGCATGGGGCTGCCCTTGAAAACTGTTCAGAAACTTCAATTGGTACAGAACACAGTGAGTAAGATGTTGACTGGAGTGGGTCAAAGGGACCATGTCACCCTAGTTTTGGACTACCTACACTGGCTTTCAGTTTGTTTCCAGGCACAATTCAAGGTGCTGGTTTTGACCTTCAAATCCCTACATGTTTTTGGCTTTGAATTTCAAAGCCATTATGAACCTGCCCAACCATTATAGTCAAGTTTGGAGGCTCTACTTCAGGTGCCCCAACCTCCCGAGATTAGGTGAGTGGCAACCCCGGGAGAGGGCCTTTTTGGTCATGGCACCAAAGCTCTGGAACTTTCACCCCAGGGAGACTCATCTGTCCCCTTCTGTTGTTGTCTTCTGCCAGTGAATGAAGACTTTTTGTTGTTTTGTTTGGCATTCCTCAGTGATCCCTCCTTCCTGACCAATATTTCATGTTTTGTATATATTGTAACTGTTTTATTTGTATTTTAGCTATGTTTTTAAAACTTTTTAAAGAGTTGTTTTAATGAGGTGGGGTTACTTTAATGGTTTTATAATGTAATTTTATCATGTATGTTTAAATTGTTAGTGGCCCTTGTAAGGGCAGAAATGTGGTGTGTGTGTGTATATATATATATATACTAGAAATAAGGCCCGTTGTGGAAATAAATACAACGAGATCTAGAAAGAGGCTCTGGGAGAGTGCTCTGGCTTTGGGCAAACAGTGTCAGTCTGCTTTTAAAACATGAATCTGGGACCTGCACACCACCAGAATACAGCAGATTCCATATTCACCTGACATTCCAACTGCCTTGCCGGGGGGGGGGGAGTTTGAGGTGTGGAATGGAGTGAAGTCCAATCAGCTTCCATATGTAAAAGATCACGTTGTCGCAGCAGTTGTGGTGTGGGCGGGACCCGGGCTTTGCCTTCTGATTGGTGGCGATATATGCTGAGGAGCAGTGCCATCAGCCATACACTAAGGGAGTGCATTTTAGAATTAGAACTTTGGCACCCACTATTCAATTATATATAAGGAGATATATACCTAACACTAACATTAGTGCCCTGACAGAAACAGTCCCACCACAAATAAATGAATATACTAGAAATAATTTAAATGTGACTATTATCATGAGTTTTACTTTATTTTCAGACATTTAAGTGCCAGTGGTGTGTCTACTCTTTAAAAAGCCATCATTGGATGCTATGGTCCTTGCCAGCCACTGCCCAGTATAGAACCTACCATTCCTGGGCAAGGTGGCTGAGACAGCAGTGGCTGAGCAGCTTCAGGCCTTCTTGGATGACCCCTCTACCCTGGATCCATTCCAGTCCAGCTTCCACCTTGGCCACGGGACTGAGACCACATTGGTAGACAGGCCCATAGCTACAGTGGGGCATATTGGGGCCTGGCCCCCTGATTTACCACCAATGCCCCTTGACTTCCCATCCAGCCCAGGCACTCCCTTGGGGGTGTCTGCCGGGGGGTGCACGGGGGTGCCCCCTGAATTTAAAAAATCCTGGCTATGGGCCTGTTGGTAGACCTCACAGATGATCTTCGGAAACACCTGGATCAAGGCAGGTTGGAGCTGCTGTTGCTTCTTGATCTAACAGCATTCGACATGATCGATTACGACCTTCTGACTCACCACCCTGATGATGCTGGGATACAGGGGACTGCTTTATAATGGCTTTCCTCCTTCCTCCATGGTTGGGGACAGAGGGTGGCTCTTGGAGGGAGACTATCTCCATGATACTCACTGGAATGCGGTGTACTGCATGGGGCAATCCTCTCTCTCTCTTATGCTGTTTTTCATCTATATGTGCCCCGTTGCCCAGTTGGTGTGGGGGGGGGGGTTGGCTGGGTTGTCACCAGTATGCTGTTGACATCCAGCTATATCTGTTGATGGACAGCTGGCCGGACTCTGCCCCAGATGTTTTGGACAAGGCAATGGGGCCATGGCTGGATGGTTACAGCAAAGCTGGCTGAAATTAAATCCAAAAAAATGGAGGTTCTGGAACTGAGTCGTGGGGCCTGGGATCAGTAATCCAACTTCCAACCCTTGGTGGGGTGCTGTTGGTGCCAGTGGTGAGGATGAGGAACTTTGGGGTGATCCTGGATGCCTCACTTTCCATAGAGGCCCAGGTGACCACCATTGTCAGGTCAGCTTTTTATAACCTTAAGCTGGTCAGGCAACTGGTTCCCTATCTCACCTCCCAGGACTTCGCTGCTGTGATCCATGCAATGGTCACTTCCAGGCTGTAACTCACTTTATGTGGGGCTGCCCTGGAATCTGACGTGGAAACTACAGCTAGTGCAGAATGCTGTGGTGTGTGTGCTGACAGTGACGTTTGTATGGGTGTGCATTCAGATAGTGCAGTGCCAGTTGCACTAGCTGCCAATTGAGTACGGGATCAGGTTCAAGATTATGGTATTAACCTCCAAAACCCTTATGTGACCAGGGACCAGCATATCTATGGGACTGTCTGTCTCCCCATATGTGCCCCATAGAGCCTTGCACTCCATAGACCAACATCTCCTGGTAGTCCCTGGCCCGAAAGATGTCTGCTTAGCCTCAACTAGGGCCTTTTCAGCCCTGGCCCCAGCTGGGTGACACATGCTCCGACCTGTGACCAGGGCCCTGCGGGATCTACTGCAGTTCTGCAGGGCCTGCAAAATCAAGCTGTTCTGCCAGGTCTTCAGTTGAGGCAGTGGACATCCAATCCATTCCAGCCTCGCCAGTGCACAATCTTTGTTACTATGTTTCATTCACACTGATCCTCCCAGAAGATTGATAAACTGCAGGAGGCACTTGAATTCTCCATCTTGTTGGCTCCAGAGCAAACTAATTTATGTAGTAGCCAAATGGCTCGCTCACAACTTTAATGCCAATAGCTCACAAAGTAGAATTTTTTCTCACAAGACTCCACAGCTTAGAGGGAGCATTGTGTGGCAACCCTAGCTAAAGTGTTTGTGCCTTCTTACATTAAGTGATTAAGATTGGGAGTAGTTTCTGACAGACAAAAAAGGATTTCTTCATCACAAATCCATGAAACGTATGGTTATTAGCCTTCATAATTGGTAAGCAGAATCTTCAGATTGATAGGTGATTTCCTTCTGAATACTGGTATTTGGGAACAATTAAGAGGAAAAGACTGCTGTTGTCATGTTCTATTTGCAGTTTTTTAAGAAGCATCTATTAAGAACAGTACAGTGGTCTAGATGAACCTTTGTCTGATCAGGCAGGGTTCTTCTTTTATCCTTAGCTGCCATGAGGGTACGTTAAGAATGGAGGATAGAAACGTTTTCCATAATTTAATTTATTTATATGAGAATAAATTCCTTGAACAGGTCTGGGGTGTCCGACCATGTTGAATATCTTCAGAAGTACAATAGACAATTGCATCTGCCAGTATGTGCCTATTGTTTTTGGGAGCCCTATACAGCTTATTTTTCAGAGAAAATTGACATTTCTTCTTGACTTTTTCACATAATTACTGAAAATTGGTGTCTCTCTTGGAGGTCACAGAACATGTGAGTTTGTCCTTTTATCCTTCCAAGTCTCTGATTGCTTTCACCATTTTGCCTGGGCCTAGCAAAACCAGTTGAATGGTTGATGTGACGGTGCATCGGATGTGGCATTCCCTGATTGAAATGTTGGGTTCCTCAGGTCCACCAATTAATCATTTGCTGAACTGGAAGGAAGAAGCAGGCAGGAGATAGTCAGCAGTGATGTTACTTGAATTTTTTGTTTGTTTATCACAAATGTCAAAGTGCAGCCTTACCTGTAAGAGAATCTGAAGTCCATCTGGTCGATGTTGACATGTGGAGTCTGCTCATTTACATGCCAGGAATTGCATGAGCAAAAAAACAAAATCCCAATCTCTTACTGGCCCATCCTATGCAATATATTTTTACTAGGAGTAAGCCCCGTTGTGGGAAGAAATACAATGAGCTCTAGAAGGACGCTCCAGGTGAGTGTCCTGGCTGTGGCTGATGGAGCAGCAGAGGGAAGGGGAAAATAGAGGGAGGTGAGCCATGTTTATTTCCTTCTGCTTAGCTGTAAGGCAGGGCTGTCTCAAGCCATTTTGCTGCCCCAAGTGGGTAGTATGGGAGGACAGCCTCATGGTAACAGGTATGGTTCCCTCCACCCCTGACTTATGTTGATTTGGGTTTATGCAGTGGCAGTGTAGATTTGAGGGGTAGAGCCTGGGGAGGGCAGGGTTGGGGTGTGGAGGGACCTCAGCAGGGTATAATGCCATAGAGTCCATTGCTCAAAGCAGCCATTATCTCCAGGCAAACTGATCTTGGAGATCTCCAGGTGCTGCCTGGAGGCTGGCAATACTATGGGAAGGGCCAGATCTGTAGATTTAAGGGATAGAGCCTGGGGAGGGCAGGATTTGGGGTGTAGAGGGACTTCAACAGGGTATAATGCAATAGAGTCCACTGCCCAAAGCAGCCATTGTAATAGCTGGGAAATTTTCTGTAGGGGAAATGATGTGCTGTGGCTGGGGAACACAGTGATTTCTGGGAGACCTACAGGCCCCAGAGGGAGACTGGCAACTCCAGTGACTGTTTAGGGGAAGATTGGGATATGTATTTTGGCAACTCCAGTGACTGTTTAAGGGATAATTTTATTTATTTTTAATTTATTATTAAATTTATACCCCACCCTCCCCAGAGCAGGCTCAGGGCAGCTAACAGAAGAGGCACGTATGCCAAGGTTAAAAGAGTTAAAAACAGAATAAAACATCTTAACAATACAATAAAGTGTGAGTGCTCTGGTTGTCAGAAATCCATTAATCACAAGATGGGGTTCTGGAAGGGTAGACCCAGAACAACAAGAGTTCCACACAGCACTGCCATCAGCTCTTCATCCCAGGGCCATCTCATTCCCCCCAATGATGCCCGCTCCACTAGATAATAGCAGTGCGGTGATGGTATAATAGTGGAACAGTGATGGTATAATGGTGGTGCCATAGAGTCCATTGCCAAATTGGGCATAATTGGGGGGAATTTCACATTACCCGTCTTCTCCCGGTTTCAAGCCAGGAGTCTTCCGTTTCCAGATGAACCGGTACAGGGCTGCCGTTTCACACACGGCTTGCCCCTACCGGAAAGGAGCCGATTCACAAGCGGTTCGGCGTTTCACACACGCACCGCTTTGTTTCCCCACGTTTTTTTTTAAAAAGTCCGTCTTATAGCGATATATCGATATACCAGTATTCCAATGTATTCCAATGGGATCGGTATAGCGTTATATCGATATATCGATATAAGCCGAACGTTCAAAAAAAAAAAGCCCGCGCGGCCGAAAAAAGGCGGGAAAGAACCGTATCGGAACCGGGAGAGGGAACGGGAGACTCCTCGGAAGCGGTTGACAGGTAAATCGCTTCCCTCCCGGTTCCTATACGGAACAGAGACTTTTGAGTGTGAAATGGCAGTCAGATCCCGGTAGGGAACCGATTCTCAACCGGGTTCTGTCTGAAATGACAGACCAGCACCCGGTTGAGAATCGGTTCCCTACCGGGAGAAAGCGCCTGTCTGAAATTCCCCTGGGATATGTATTTTTCCTCAGGACACATTCAATGACTCCCAACAGCAACAACAAACTGTTTAGAATGTTAGAGGCAAAGGCCAATCAGGCCGCATATGCAAATAACCTCTGTGTTCTGACTGGGTACTGGGGGGAGAGGAACATCAAGCTGTTTAGAATAGTGGAGGTGAGACTCAGGTAATGCAGCCAGTGGACAGGGACAGCTTCTGAGTGACAGATCAGGGAGTCAACTGATTTGGGAGCATGTGGAATTTTCAGGAGAGTCCACGACCAAAACAGAATTATTATACAGAGAGATTCTCCTACAGATAGAGAGGCAGGTGCAGAGCTTCACAATCTAACATTGATGCAGATCGATGCTGGCAGGCTCCCAGTTCACGAATTACCTGAATTAGTCTAGGTAGTTTTAGCACATCTGGAACATTTAGAATTTACTCTAGAAGTTCCACTTTAATTCCCAGTATGTGGTAGTGCATTAAGTAGCTTTGCTTAATGGCCTTCAAATGAGAATCAAGTGCTGTCACTGAGTAAAGGTCATGGGGTAATAACGATGGGTTGCATCCAAATTTGCAAGGGGAAAGTGCTTGCTATGTTGACATAGGTTTGATGTTGGACATTATTGCAACACTTTGCAAAGGTGTAGTTGACCAGGGACCAGATCCTGTGTCCCTCTTCTGCAAAGTCTTCTTCTGGTGCATGGAACTTTCTTATAGCAAAAGAGGCATAGTCTAATGGAAGAAATACTCTTGTGCTGGAAGAAGGCAGCTGTTTTGCCTAAGGCAGGTATTCTTTAAAGGACATGAATAGGCAAGATACCTTTGCAATATGAAATGACCTTTAAGATTTTTTAAAGACCCACAAAATAAAATAGAGAACAGTCTCTTATATTCCTCTTAGTCTCTGTGGGACTTCTTACAGCAATGACCATGTTTGTATAGCACCATCTGAAGAAGCCCATGTTCAACCTCTTCATGTTTATACTCTCCCTACTGTTAGGTGCAGCCTTCAAGGACTAGCAACTCCTGACAATCTACTGAGTCATGCTGGCTTGAGGCTAATGTTTGCACCCTTAACCCTTTTTGGGAAAGGTGGAATGGCTAGGAGGAAGTAATCCTGTTGTTATTTACAGCTATGTAACCAGTTGTCAATATGTTTGAAGCCAAAATAAGGTCACCTGAGTACCCCATCTCTAAACTTCCTGGATCTTCATCATCATTGAAAGTAGATTGTGTGGACTATGGGCTCCACTGCT
The DNA here is from genome assembly GCF_001447785.1 of Gekko japonicus. Taxonomy (NCBI): domain Eukaryota; kingdom Metazoa; phylum Chordata; class Lepidosauria; order Squamata; family Gekkonidae; genus Gekko; species Gekko japonicus. The sequence goes on along the minus strand of NW_015173240.1, from coordinate 81,720 downwards.
GAATAGATCTACTGGATCCAGCCCATGAGCTCTCATCTCCTCAATTGGCAAGTCTATTCATAATGTTTTTTCTCTGAGGTCCAAATGTTTTCTGGCCATATGGTTGTGATTTAACAAAGCAGTGCTTAGGTCCAATCCTCTCCCCTAACATAAACAAAAATATACAATTTTCATCTTTGCCCTCTATGAACTGTGGGTCACTGGAAGAGCATCTGCTTGGCATGAAGAAGGTCCCAGGTTCAATCCCTGGCATCTCCAGTTAAAAGAATCAGGTAGGAGGTGATGTGAAAGACCTGTACCTGAGACCCAGGAGAACCACTATTGGTCTGAGTAGACAATACTGACTTTGATGGACCCAGGGTCTGATTCAGTATAAGGCAGCTTCATGTGTTCATGTGTTCAGTTAACACCTTTGCCTTGGTTTTCTGTCCTTGGTATATTAAACCTATCTTTGTTCCTTTCTGACCATATCTGGACCATTGTCATTAGACTGACTTTCTAGCTGTAGAACCCATCTTTCATATTGTCTACCAAAGCCTAGCCAATGACAAGGGGTCACTTATTATTTGTCTAGTTTCCTAGCTTTGACTCATTGCCAGAGGATGTAGTGATGGCCACAGTCATAGAAAGCTTTAAAAAGGTATTAGACAGATACATGGACAATCCATCTATCAGGGGGCCTGTCTTCAGGAGAAACGTCCCCTCCCTTTCCCCCTCCTCCTCCTCCCCCCATGCTGTTTCTGGCATGATCCTCTCTGCTCCTTTGCAGAAAAGCAGCACTATGCCTGCGGGGGGGGGGGTTGGGGTTGGTGGTCAAATATCTATAACTCTCACTCCCCCCTTTTTTTACTGATTACAAGGGGGTGGGGAGGGAAGCCTGAAGCCATGAAGGCCGGCGGAGTCGGGGAGAGAGAAGCACAGCGGGAGTCACCTGAACCTGCCAACGCCGTCAGAGCACCAAGCAGCCTGCAGCGGGGTTGTGAAGCCGACAGGGGGCTGGCGGTGATTGCAGGGGCGGCGGCTGGAGTGTGGGGGAGAGCCAGGCTGTCCTCCCAGATTGCAGGAAGGGGAAGCAGGCCCCAGGCAGGAGCAGAGAGTGACTGAGTGGCCGGCTGCATTGGCTGCCGCCTATGGTCTGGGCTCCTGGATGCCAGTGGGAACCAAGTCCCATGGAAGTCGGTGGGGCTGAGCTCTTGGTTAAGTAGGCGTTGGGCTGTTCAGACCAGAGGAGCTGATGCTTTGCAGCTGGCCAGGGAGGCTCGCAGGTCCCTGGAGGGGGGAGGGAGGGGGAGTTGAAGATCAGGGGAGGGGCCCATAAAAACCGTGGGAGGGGCCTGGCCATGGTAGCTATGGCCCTGGCTAGGAGGCAACATCAGGGGGAGGTCTCAGCCTCTATGACCTATTGTTGGCTCTCCAGAGGAACCGGTTAGCCACTATGTGAGACATGATGCTGGATTCGATGAATCATTGGTCTGATCCAGCAAGGTTGTTCTTAAATTCTTAATCCCATCAAGATAGATCAAGATGGGTAGCCACGTTAGTCTGTCTGTACCAGTAGAAAAGAACAAGAGTCCAGTAGCACCTTAAAGACTAACAAAATAAGTCTGACAATAACAAAATAAGTCTAACATTAGGAACCACGACATTCAAAAAACAGTGAGAGAACATTTTAACCTTCCAGGACATTCAGCTGCTGACCTAAAAGTAGCAGTTCTCTTACAAAGGAATCTCAAAAGGGAGATTAGAAAGAGAGATTGCTGAATTGCAACTGATAATGAATCTCAAGACAATGCAACCACCTGGACTGAATGGAGACCTAGGTTTCCTGTCTCATCACCAAGCTGATTTCTCCACGCCTATTACCGCTCTGCATATCTCACCTAAATCCAATCATGCCTGCTATTGTCATTCATCTGCTATTGTCCTGTGCCTGTTAATGTCATTTGGAATATGAAATCACTCAACTTTCCAATAAATAGGACAGATGGACTCCCGCTTTAGCTGTATCTGAAGAAGTGTGCAGTGATTCACGAAAGCTCACACCCTGCCACATATTTTGTTAGTCTTTAAGGTACTACAGGACTCTTGCTCTATAATCCCATCAGCCCCCCCCCCCAAAAAAAATCTGGTCTGTAAAGATATACTACAAGCAGTGCTCCTCTAAGCTGATTTAGTGTGAGCTAGCTCACAGTTTTTTAGCCTCTGGCTCACACCTTTTTGTCTTATCTCAGGAAGGATGGCTCCAGAACAAACTAATTTATGCAGTAGCCAAATCACTCACTCACAACTTTAATGCCAGTAGCTCACAAAGTAGAATTTTTGCTCACAAGACTCCACAGCTTAGAGGGAGCATTGGCTACAAGGCAACTTATTAGACATAAAAGCAGTTGTGAAATTCCTCTCTTAAAAGTATCCTTTGATATTTGCTGGATTTTGTCTGTATTTGAAACAGACAAATTTGTTTTTCTGTTGCTACCAGAAAAGAATGCAATAAAAGCATCATGATTTGTCCAAGAGCCTCTTGGCAGCAGAGATGCTCTTCTGTGGTGAATAGAAAAGCAGTTCACATTCTTTCCAAAATGGCAAAGCAAAAATCGCTGAAAGGTACTTATCTATTTGATCTGACATCATTACAATATTGCGGGAATGTGTTTGTCTGCCTTAGGATTTTCCATATTTTTTTTACTGCCAAGTGTCCTAAAAACAAAAGCCAAGAACAAAGCATCTTCGGGAAACTTAAGGAGTAACAGATTTATTGTGGCATAAACTCTTACGGATGGAGCCAACTTTATCAGATGTGGACTCTCGTCCACATAAGCTTTTGCCATAATAAATCTGTTAGTCTGTACTGTGCTACCAGACACTTTGTATGCTTGTGTTCCCCCCCCCCCTGAATCTGCTAACATGGCTAACCCTCAGGAATCTACTCAACTTTTTAAAATCATGCTGGCTTTACCTCCTTCTGGACTCTCCTGCAGTATTTTTGCCTGCCTATCCAACTTACAATATTTTTGCCTGTCTGTTGCCTGCCTTTTTGCAAGAAATGGAACATGTTTCCAAGCATGTATTTCACTATTCACTCAAACTAGCCCCCTCACGTGGGTCTTACATGCCTCTTCTCAAGAAGACTAAAGGATGTACCAAGTATAATAATGCACCTGCCCTATAGTGAAATATTCACAACCCTACATAGATAAGTTATAGTAAAGAATTCCATTAGGCCTAATATTTCTTCATTCTGTTATGCAAAAAAATTATTGTCTGTATAGAAATAATGGCTTGTAAACTAAACCATCATTCCATCAGCATTTCTGTTGGTGAAGGAGGGGAGGGGAATGTCTGCCAAGGCCACCTTATTCTAATTCAGACATACTTTCCCCCCCCATACTATTCCTGGGGGTCCACTGACCCATCGGAGTACAATTTCAGGGGGCATAGAAAACTGCAGTGGAATGAGGGAAACTGTGTCTCCATTGCATGGTGCAGCTGCGTAGGAGCTAAGCCAGTGTTTATTAATCATGGTAGTAATTGACGAAACAGTAGGGCTAAAATGGGTTAAAAAAGAGTTTAAATTCTTGCTTTTGTATCCCTTGCTTACCCTGCTCTGTTTGTAGTGTTCTTATAAGTTTTTGCTACTTCTGGCTTTATGCATGCTGGGAATGTTATTATACAGTGCATTGGCTCGCCCTCTCCTCAGTGTTTTTCCTCAACTTGAATTATTTCACTGATGTCATATAATCAATTTCTAGTGTGTAGATCAAAGAGGTGATATTCTGTCCTGGACAGCTTACCTGGAACAACACAGCCCTGCAGATGATGAATAGCATCTGAAGATTATAAATGCTGGAAGTCTGAGCACAATAGTGAATCTGGTATGTGTGGTGTGTGTGTTTGTTTAGTTCTTTCAAGCCAAATTTCTCAGCAAAGGCCTATGCACTTATTTCCTCTCTCCACATGAAACAACTCGCTGCTGCTGTTTTTTGCCAATGAAAATCAAGGTTGATCTCTTCAGCGGAACTAAAGAGGGAGCTATTGACTAAGAATGGTATGGTAATATCCTTGTGAAAAGAAGCCTTGGAGGCAGAGGAGGAAACTCGCCAAGCCATATATCACACCATTGAGTGATAGCATAAGTACATTATATAATAATTAGGGTTAGAATTAGGTCTAACCCCCCCAGAAATTTATTATTTTTTGTTTTTTCCAGTATTTTGCTTTATGGAAGAGATCTTCATAGTCATGTTCAAGCCAAGCTAAATATTATTTTACTTTGATCACTGATTTCTGCCTTGAGTTCTATGCTTTTTCATATGTTTCAAAGAACTACTCCAGACACATTCATGTGTAGGACAGCATTTTCTCCCCTTTGAACAGCTGGCCATACTACAAACCCCTATGGAAAGTCCTTAAATTTAAAAAATACTGGGTTATGTAATTTGGGAGAGTGGGAGTACTGTTTTAAAAAATGCAAGACACAAGCCCACTTGTACACAGTAAATCAGTTATCATTTTCACTATTTGTTTCTAACCTTTTGCATACAAAAGGTCTTACCTTAACTGGATATATTTTGACTATGGATTATTAACATATAATATGGGTTGCAGATAAAAGGTTGGATCCAGGGATGCATGAGAGGAAAGGAAAATGTACTTAGCAGACTTCCATTTGCACATGCTCTAGTCCAATGAATGCAGCAACACATGGTGCTTTAATATATTATTTATTTATTTATTTATTTAATTCATGAATTGCCCCATCTCTGCTACTGCAGGACTCTGGGCGATGTACAATAACATTTAAAAACATTGGCCTGATAAAAACAATAAATCATATTAGAATACATGTTAAAAAACAGATGGCAAATACTAACACGTATTAATTAATTGTTCCCATACTACAGACTGCTGGCCACTTTGTGAGCAGGGGGGAGGAGGTAGAAGCAAGCATGGAAAACAGAGGAGGGTGCCAGCTGAGATGAAAGCCATCACTGCACTGTCCTCAACCAAAAGTCTGGTGGAACAAATCTGACTTGCAGGCCCTGAGGAACTGTATAAGGTCCCACAGGGCCCTGATGGTATTTGACAAAGAGTTCCACCAGGCTGGGGCTGAAAAGGCCCTAGCCCTGGTTAAGGACAGCCAGATATCCTTAGAACCAGGGAGCACTGGGGGCCACAAAGTAACAATATGCCATAGCAAAGCCAAAGGGAGGCCAAGTTGGTCATTCACCAAGGCCCAAAATCTGCCTATGGGCCCACTCATAGCAGCAGAGGAGAGGGGGAAGAGGGGCCCTGCTTCTCCTCAGAATCCTATAAATGCACGTGTCCTAAAGCTACTCTGGTGCTGGGAAGGGAAGCAAGTGCTTGTGTCCTGTGTGCCTCAGCCTGAACTCACAGTTCAGGGGTCGCCATAAGTCAGCTGTGGCTTGACAGGAAAAAAATAGAGGAGGGGTGTTAAAAAATTATCTGTCTCAGGTGCCAAATAGGCTAGGTATGCCGCTCTTGATGCTTTACTCCTTTTGAGTCTTTATTCTTAAATCTGATTAGTTCTCTAACATTATATTCAATAGAAACTAGAGTTCTACCCAGTTTTCGTGATTTCCAATTTATATGTCAGAATTTGCATATTCAATGAGAGTGAGCCTTTCAGCAAATTGCACAAATATCCCAGGTGTTTCTCTGCTTTTCATCTAAGTCCTGGGCACTAATGATAGCTTACAGCCATCAAAAGCCACAAACACTGTTTTTAAGGGAACCATTCAGTTGATGAGATAGCACAGAGCACCTCAGAGGGAAGCAAAAGCACAGTGCAGTCCCTGCTGTCTGGTCAACCTCAGAGAAATTTCTCCATTCCACAGAACCAAATTTTAGGGGAAGCTGATTCCCCCCCCCCTTTCATATATCTGAGGCAGGGAGCTTTGATTTGAAATCTTGTGGGTCTTTAAGATGCTGCTGGACTCAAATCTTCCTCTTCTATTGCAGGCCAGCATGGCTACTGACCTGAAACTTGTACTTATGTACTGTCTGTAGGCCCTCCCACAGAGTATGTGATTGGATCCTGGGCTGAAGGTGGAGCTTGGGTCATGTGTGCTGAAAGTCACATGGGCAGTGGTAGAATACATAAAGGGACTCCTGTAAAAGAGGTTGGAAAGCAACAAGTTACCTAGATGGGTGTTGATAGTGCCTGTCTAGTGTCCAGGACATTTGAAGGGGAAAAATAGATTACATTTTCAAGGGAGACTCAAAGTGGCACTGAAAAAAAAGCAGAGCTGCTCCCCCCCCCCCCAATAATAGTATACAAAAGAGAAAAAAGCTTTAAAAACATAGTTTTGTGTTTTAGAATTGCAGGGCAGAAAGGGAGTTTGGAGGCCATCCACCTAATGCTCAGTGAAAACCAAAGGAGCAAGAGCACTAAATTTAACATAAAATGAAGAAGGGATGAATGCTATGGGTTGCTTTGGGTCCCCATTGGGGGGAAAAACAGGGTATAAATGTCTAAATAAGACAGTTGTAAATTACGCTGGACATCTAGTCTTTTTCAGCTTTTGCTGTTTTTGGAAGTGATACATTAGGTCAGACCAATGCCACAAAAAGTAAAGGCCTAAAAACCATAGTATAGTGAACTACTGTCAGATCCCCACTTAAAACACTCTCCACAACACTTTTGACAGTGATGCTTTATTAGAGATATGCTTACTATAGTGTAATGTATTCAGATGCTGCCCTGAATGCATGGGGATGAAGTGTAAATCATCCCATAGAGAAGCTATGCTAAGCTTCGAACATCGGCTAGGATTCGCGCCGAAAAGTATTGTGTCCTATCACATTTGAACTGTCTGTGGTGGGAACGTTTGTGATTGGGCTATTATGCGAACAACCTGATAGGTTGGAACTTGTATAGTAGGTGTGGCTACATTAGCCCGGAATGTTTAAATACCAAGCAGCTGCAATGGAAAGCTGTTCGGGCTATGAGGAGTTGTACCGTGTTGGAGAAGTCGATTATCGAGCTGAATAAACCTGAGTTTTGCTGAAATCACTCTCTGACTTATTGTTAAGCGCCGGACTTAACATATAGGAACTAGTTCTTTGTCAGAACTAAAGAAAGCATGCGAAAGCGTGGGTTATAGGTAAAACCCAATGCACCCCCACACCCCATGCATACGTCAGCATTCAGCTACTAGTATTCCTATAACAACCTTGACAGATATATGGTGTCTTATCTACTCCAGCCTAGCGAAAGTGTCCCCAAGGCCAAATCCCATGAGAACAGGCTGAGGGGTTCAACTTGAGGAATAATTATGGCTACTACAGACAGACACTCAACCCACACACATTCTCCTCTGGAATTTCCTCCTCCGTAAAGTATGGCAAGGTGAACAGTGAAGTGGAACAAAGAGAAGCAAGACTAAAACCTTGACAACTACAACCCTCTGAGGATATGTAGAGTAATACTTTTTTCCTAGGACTAGGTCAAAGTGAGAGCTGCTAGTTTGTGGCAGTGGCTCCACTCATCTCATGCAAAGTGAGATCCACCAGCTTCCACTCACCTAGCATGAAGAGAAGGCTGTTGGCTTCCGCACACCTCACACAAAGCAAGGGCCACCAGCTCATGCCTGCTTGGTCTCATTTTATTTGGGACAGGGTGGACATGTTGGTGGGGTGGCTCCCACACCATCAGTCCAACAAGACTTCTCCCAGTGGCCTAAATAGCCAATCTGCACATGCTCTCCATTCACCTTTAGAATTAAAAGGTAGGTTTCCAGAGTGATAACCTCAGCACCTCTTTAAGCAGCATTGACATTTTCTCCACAGCCAGCAAACAACAAAAAGGGTATATCCAAGAAATCCTTAGAAGTTCTCTTGAAGCTAGCATTTGTGATGGAATGCAGTTTTAAGAAGCTTAAAAATGCTGTACAAATAGCTGAAGGACTGTGAAGGGTTAATTCTTCACAGAAACAGAAAGCAATCTGATTGGTTAGCATCGACTGAACAGAGAAAGTCTTAGGAAATCTGCATGCTGAGGAGAGATTTAGTCAGACCTGCCTTGACTGAGTTGAGTGTTGACAGTCTGATTTAAGCCCTAGCTGAGAAGTGTCAAATACTGACAGTTCTGGAATTCAGCCCTGACTGAGAACAGTTTAACACAGATAGGAGAACTGGGGGAAAGTTGGCAAGGAAGTCTGGGAAGTAGATGAAGACTCCCATTCGGGCCAAGGAAAGGAGATAGATCTTCTAAAGAGAGAAGAAAATTCCCTACCTAGTCAAACAGGGAATTAGCTCTGAAGAGTACAGAGATCCCTGGTCTAGTGTGGTTAGAAACCCCCTCTCAAGAGTCAGTTTAAAACTCAAGACAAGTACAGGTGTTTCAAGAGAAGCCAGTTAAGTGCACGGACTCTAATCCAGGAGAACCAGGTTTGATTCCCCAGCTGCTGGATGACCTTGGGCAAGCCATAGCTCTTTCAGAGCTGTCCTTGAAAGAGCAGTTGAAAGAGCAGTTCCTGAAAGAGCTGTCTCAGCCCCACCTACCTCACAGGGTGCTTGTTGTGAGGAGGGGAAGGGAAGGGAAGGGAGTTTGTAAGCTGCTCTGAGACTTCGAGTGAAGGGCAGGGTATAAATCCAATCTCTTCTCTTCTACTAGAACGAGTGTACCAGCCTTTTGGAAACTGAAAGAGTTAGATAATACTCACAGAAAGTATACTGAAGTGTTTGGAGGAAACACTGGAACAAAAGCCTCTCAACATCCAGATTTAAGTCACTGTGTGATGTTGGCCTAGTCACATACTCTCAGGCTAACCTAATTCACATTATTGTTGTGAGGATAAAATGGAGATTAGGGCAATGTTTTAAGCTACTTTGAGTCCTCCTTGTGGAGAAAGACATGGTATGAATAAAGTAAATAAAGAATAAAGCAGAAAATGGAGGACAGATAAAAAGTAGGTTGGTAGGTGGGAAAGAGAAAAGGTATGGGGGAAAGGGGAGATGATATGAGGGCTTCCAGGAGAAGGGAACAATGAAATAATGTGGGGAGTGGGGTATGGGGTACGGGGGAAAGTGTAGTGCCCCCCATATCCTTGCAGGTTCTTTACATGCTGTTTATATTTTTGCCAGCCATTCATCTTCCACACATCTCTGTGGTGTTGTTGATTTGTTTGTACTATGTATGCATGCCACTCTCATAAGCAGTGTATATGGTATATATAGGGGATCCCCAGGAACACGGCAGTGACAGGGAAGAATATAAAGTTGCTATCTGTGAATCAATATCCTTCTGCCCATGGAAGATCTCCCAGGGATCTAAACCCTAGGGCATAATATTGATTTACTGATACACAGATAACTTCAAAAAAACCATATATTATGGTGAAAATTTGGTGCAATGAAACTGAAAGGAAAAGAACAAGAAGAGTAGGTTCAATTTGCACAAAGAGGAAACAAAATCATAACAGGTTTCAAGCTGAAACAGCAGAGACGAGAAGTTCAGAATCATCTCTAGTTTAGCCCTGTAAACTGTCTGAATAGGAGCTTGTGTGGACATTATATCTTAACTGCCCTAAGTTCTTTCAAAGAAGAGCAGAGTATGGGCATGAAAAAATAAACAGAATAGAAAGGAAGATATGTTCTGTACACATTGCACAATGTTAGTTTGGTCAAAACGTCACCTCTTCTTCACTTAACTTATTTTTGTGCCAGTTAGTCCTGCCCTCTGCATAATCAAGGTGAGCATATCAGAGGGTATCATGGGGGAAAAAATCAGTATTTATATTTGTACATCCCAAATCACTAAACGTGACTTATCGGTGTGCTTATGTGTACTTTTAGACAATTGTGTTATTAAATATGTGTGCATGGAATCGGAGCAAGTATTTGGGAGGAAAAATTATTTGACTTTTTAAAAAGCTATGAGGATGTGAACAAAGCAATGCACTAAGCCACAGGGGTGTGTTAATGAAAAATTCATCCTTTTATAGACTGGGAGATTAAAAGAGCTGCAAATAATATTAAAGCAACTAATATTAGGATAAAGGGATTTTTCTGGATTATCGCTACAGCATTGTTGAAGCTGTGTCCCAGGAGACTAATAATGTTTAGTTTACAAAACAAAATCCATGTGTTCATCTCTGCCACCCAAGCTGAAATAATGAGGAAGACACAAGTGATGGATTTAAATATTGGGCCACTTTATTAACTGACAACCTTAACTGGAAACCAGCGGCAAGGGCAAACAGTTCTGCGGTATGGTCAAGACCAGAGGTCAAAGACCCCTCTCTTAACTCCTTAAATAGGGCGAGCCACCCTGTCCCAGGTAGGAGCCATCAGCAATGGCTCCCACCCAGCCGGCTAACCATTGCGGGACAAACCCCTTAGCCCAACCCCTGAGCCACTAGGTTCAAAGGGAGGACCATGGGGTGGTCCAAAAGGCAGTCTGCTTTCCCCGCCCTGTGCTGCAAGGCACAAAGACTGTACTCACAAGACCCCTTCAACCCAACTAAATGGGTGTCAGCTGGTGCTCACCGTACTGCAACCTATATACCGCCTAGAACCCTGCCATCGCCAAGGCCAAGCCTCAGCTTAGGCCTTAGCACCCATCGAGAGGCCCAAGCCCCCCCCCGCAGCCCTTGCCATAGGTCACACAGAAAGATGTCCATGCCCAATTCAGACAGGTGGATTCCATCATCTCTGTACAGTTCAGCACGGCCGGCATGTATATCCGGGTGCAGCAGAAAAAGACCAAGGCCACTCTCCAGAATCCTTTGTAACTCTCTGTTTGCCTTCCAGCAAGCCTTGTCTATGGCCAGGGGACTCACAGCTCCCCGCCAAACCATCCTAGGCACGATGGCTGACCAAATAATGAGGGTCTCAGGCCACTGCCTATGGATGAACTGAAAGTCCGCATGTGCTTGAATTATTAGTGCCTTTTCTTTTACTAAACCCAAATCGTTTCCCCCCAAATGTATAACCAGAATCTTAGCCAGAGGGCCAACCTTCCCTTGAAACAACAGTTGCAGAAGGCCTGGCCACTGCAAACCCCACTGACTAAGGCCCAGCTGTGTGCCGATCGGGGTCCGTCTGGCACGGTGAGCCGCCCAAAAAACAAATCTGTGCCCACATATTAAAACCATCTTCCTTCCCTGCCAAGCAACCAAACCTGAAACAAAAAACACAGTTAACCAATGCAACTAGACCCGAGAGCCATCGCTGGATAAGGACCGTCACTGCCCCACCAGTGGCCGTACATAAGCTTTATAAACCCCCGAATGCCACCTACCCAGCATCTGGATATCTTGGGCCGGGTATCCCATAGCCGCTGCTGTGGAAGCGGTGCTGATGCGGAAGGAGTGAGTACAAAAATGCCTCCCGGCGAGACCTAAGCTAGCTAAAGCTCTGGCAGTGACTCACCAAAATTGGTGCCTTGTCAAAGGCGTGCCGTCCTGGTGATGAAAAAGCAAACTGTCGTGCATGCCCTGAACTGCCAAGTAGGAAGCCAAGGCAGCCACTGGGCATAGCTGCTTCTCAGCGCAAGCCCCCAGCTCCACCACCGTACCACCCTGGCGCTGGTCTGTTTTTGAACGCTGTAACATAATTGAGGCCTGAGCTGCACCTAACTGCACATCCCACACCTGAAGGGCTCTTCCCGATGTATCTCTTTTTGATTGGGCCACCAATTCACTGAATCTGGAGAATGGTTGGCAGCAATATAAAATAAAATAAGAAGACATTAACTGGAGAACATTCACTCCATACTTTCAAGAGCCCCACTAGGCCATGAGTTAACTTAAGGGCCCTTTTGGTAATTGACTGTAATAATTGTGAGGATTCTTTTTTGTTAAAGATCAACTCTTAGGAAAACAAAACCAACATAAAGGTGAATAACCAAAGAAAACATCAAACATTTATAACCAACAGGGAAACTGTAGACCTTTGAGCAAAACATATGAACTGTGAACAAGTAAGTGTTTACATACGATGCAGGCTGTACAAGCACAGATCAATACAGCAAAAGAAGAAGGTATGTTGAACAGCAGCATATCAATAAGCAGTGATTTCTTGACACCATATGCAATTAGGGCAGAGTTTCCAGCCTGTAGCTGGCAATCCCTAGAAGCATTGGGGGCAGTGACTGCTGAACATCACTTCCTGTTTTGGAACAGGAAGGAAGATCATGACACTCCAGGAATTTTTAAATGTCTATGGTAAAACCACAGAGATTTATACATTCCTAGAGTGACCTGATGTCACTTCCTGTTCTTTTTTTGCCATCAAATTGCAACCAATTTATGCTGACCCCCATAAGGCTTTCAAGAGACTTTTGGGGAAATGGTAACCTGAACAGGAGCATTCTTAAAGGCTCTAGACTTATCTTGCCGTAGGCATATTACTCCAGGATAGAGAGAATTTATTTCTTTATCCTCATCTCAGCTCTTCCACCAGGCTTTCAATTAGGAGTTGCCCACTAATACCACCAATGACCACTATTACTATCTGTGGCATAGGCCGGACTGCAGTGCGATCGTGCCGCTGCTGAGTGGGATGTTCTGGCCCTATATGGCAAGCCATCTTGCCTAAAACATACTGTGAGCACTTTAATTTGTATATTGTAATTGATTGATTGTTTAACTGGTTTTATTGTGACTGATTGATTGTTTGATCGGTTTTAAATGTTTGTATGAATCTTGGCCCAGTGGGCCAAGTAATGTGAGCTGCCCTGAGCCTGTTTGCAGGGAGGGACAGCTAGAAATACTACAAATAAATAATAAAATCTCTCCCCCCTCCACGGGGGAGATCCAACTGACAGGTGAATACATGGGATGCTATCACAAGCACTAGTATATAAAATGGAACAATTTGAGGAGCAAACTCAGAAGAACATTCAGAGTATCCAGAAAAACATTCAAGAATCTGAGGAAAGAACCCTGAAGAACATCCAAGAAACATGTCAAGAACTATTGACTGAACTGTCAGAAATTTATGTAAAATTATAAGAGCAAACACAAGAAATTGTAAGAATTAAAGAGAAGTGAATAGATATATATTTAGAAAGACAAGACTGCTGGATTGAGAAAGCAGAACAAACAATTGAAATTTTGGAAATCCAATGCAAATCTAATAATCTGCATTTTAGAAGCATAACCAAAGACTTTGGGAAGCCAAATTTAGAAGAGAGATTTCATGAACTGCTTCAAGATCATTTGAAGATTTGTGACTGAGCAAAACTGTAATAAAAAAAATATATCAGAGAACCTGGAAATTGATACAAGCAGATTTATAGAGATGAAAAAATGAAAAATCTCACAGCAGGGGAGAATTTCTGCAATCAAAATGAATGTACTGTCAAAACTATATTTTTATTCCAAATGCTGCCTATACTTATAGAAGAAAGAATATTGATAGAGTGGCAAAAACAGATTAACAAATTTATTTGGAATGACAAGCAACCAAGAATAATCTTTAAAATATTACAAGAAAAAGTGAGGATGGTTAGCAGGTCCAAATATAAAATTAAATTACCTAGCATCAGGCCTGGTATGGACTGTGGATTGGATTAAAAACCCAAGACAAAGAATAGGAAAACTTGAATCAGCAGACCTGATGAAGGCTTACACAATTATTTATGGATTAAGAAATCAATTCAAATAAACATAACACAAGAAAGGGTTCATTTAATCAGAGATGGGCTTTTGAGAATATGGTTTACATGCTGGAATTTATTGAGCCCATCAGATTCTCTGCTCATGTCCCTAATAGAAGCTTAAGAACATGAGAAATAAAAAAACTGACACAGTCTGCGGTCACACGGAGCATTAGCCACGCTACAGAGACGGAAGATAGGCGGATTTTCCGGGCGTGATCACAGCACCACATCTGGGAAGCATAGAGCTCCCGTGGTGAACCCGAGGCTTCCCGCCGAAGATGCCGGGTAAAAAACTAGTACCTCCAAGGTACTAGTTTCCAGAAACCGCGGGGCAAGGGCAGGCGCCTGATCGCATTTCTGGTGGTAGGTCGTGGCATCTGACGCCTGCCCATGTCCCGTCGCTAAAAGTTTTTTCCCCCAAGTCTCCACGGGATGCGCACAAGCACCCAATGGTGCATGCGCACACTTTGTTTAAAAACAAACAACACAGCCCCCTCCTCTTTTCTGTACCCCCCCAACTCCTGGCTCGGACTGCTCGAGAGGAACTCTCTGCACCGGGCGGCAGAGGGGGAGGTGCAGGGGGGATGGGGCGGGAGGGCAGCCCGGCTGAAGCTCCTCCTGGAGAGGACCGGACGGAGGACACAGTTTGCATTCCTTTGCAGCCCTGGAAGAAGTTAAACCCGCGGAGCCTTTTGCTAGAGAGGCCGCTTCTTTGCCACACCGCAGGATTGTCCTGTGATCAGCACCTCCCCCCTAACCACGGGACCTCGACAGGACCTCTACGGGACTTCTGATCACGCAACCACACGTTATTTTGCTCCGGGGCAAACAGCCACGCTTCCCCCCCACATTTTCCTCCCCGTGTGACCGGGGCCACAATATGGTAAATGATCAGGGGGAAATCAAGTTCTGACAAGATATTAGAGATGAAGGAATCAACAAGACTAAAAAAGATTATCAACATGGAAGGAGGAACTCTAAGAGAGGTGACTGAGCTCAAACAGCTGATTATAAGACAAAACAACCATTTACTACGATGTATATATAAGTTATTACTTCAGTTTGAAACAGGACAACAAGTGAAAAAATGTATGGTTAAATGGATGCAGAATTTTAGAGAGCAGACACCTATTCATCAATGGGAATGGTTATGGGGAAAAGGAATTACGTTTACAGCAGGCAGGCATTAAGAGAAAACTGGTACAAAATGTTTTTAGATAGTATATAGCCCCAAGAAATATTGAGAAAGTAAACAAAAACTACAAAGGAAAATTCTGGAAATGTCAAGACATAGATGGAACCTTTTGCCATATGTGATGGACTTGTAAAAAAATCAAAAATATATTGGAAGGAAATATAGAACATATTAAAATTTAAATTTTCTATGGAAACTAAGCTATTACGTGTACTGCCTAATAAATTACCAAAATTTTTGGAAGAGATATTCAAATGAATGGTGACAGCAGCTAGAATTAATTACATTGCAAAATGTAAATTAAATGTCTGCCCAAGCTTAGAAGAATGGGAAAATAAATTTACTGACTATGCAGTAATGGCAAAATTAACAACTTATTTGAGAAACAGATCAGTTATGAAATTCGAATATAATGTATTATACAAGCAGGAGACAAATTTAGAATGAGAAACAGTTTAAAATTTGTATATAAATGTACTGCAATGCAGAAGCAGTATGAAAACAAGTTTTGAATATAAATGTATAAGGAAGTGGATTTTGAGCAGAAACATTTATTATATAATAGACTTTTCTTTGATATATTAAAACGTATAGCAAGTATGTAGACATGGCAAAATATGTAATACTGAATATGTAGTAATGATTAAACTAATAATGTAGTTGGAAAATAGGTTAGTTATGAAATTTGAAATTTAAAATGTGGAATATAAAAGTAGCCCAACAGAAGTAAGGACCATTGTAAATTATAGATAATGTCTTAAAAATTATAATGAAGGGGATGTTGGGGAGAAATATGTTCTGTTTTATTCACTCTGTAATATATCGTTATTCTTGATATATACAATTACATTACATAATCCCTCTTCTCCTTTTTGTAATTCATATATCTCTCCTTATATATAATTGAATAGTGGGTGCCAAAGTTCTAAAATGCACTCCTTTAGTGTATGGACGCTTGAACTGTCAGTCAGAAGACGCTGGCTGGGTTGACTGGCTGCTTTGTGCAGTCCCGCCCAGCGCTTCAAGGTCTTCTGCATATGGAAGCTGATTGGACTTCACTGCATTCCACACCTCAAACTCACCCCCCTCCCCGCAAGGCAGTTGGAATGTCAGTTGCATATGGAACCTTCAAGGTCTTTTGCATATGGAAGCTGATTGGACTTCACTCCATTCCACACCTCATATTCCCCCCCCCTGCAAGGCAGTTGGAATGTCTGGTGGTGTGTAGGTCCCAGGAACATGTTTTAAGAGCTGCCTGGGGGATTATGGACCATTCACACACTTTCAACCTTAACATACCTCATAGGGGGAGAGGAGAATGATGACAGCTGCTTTGGTTCCCACTGCAGGGAAAGACTGCCCTTTCTCTAGGCAGAGGCTGGGGGGGGACATAGGGTTGCCAACTCCAGGTTGGAAAATTCCAGGATAGTTTAGGAATGAAGCCTGCTGAGGGTGGGGTCTGAGGAGGAGGAAGAGGGGGACCTCAGACAGATACAATGCCATACTCCCCACCCTCCAAACAAGCTGTTGCCAGTCTCCAGGTGACAGCTGGAGAGCTCTTAAAGCTCTGGTGCTAATTCAAAGTGCTGCAATTTGTCGACAGAGTAGTGTTTTGGCAAATCTTTAGGAATTGTTTGGTGCATTTACGATGGGGCACCCACCCAGAGCCTCTGGCATTTTCTCACTCTGCTGACATCAAAACCAATTTAAGGCAAAATAAGAGGCTACTGAGAGGGGAGGAAATAAAGTTGCCAGCTTTAGGTATGGAAATTCCTGGAGATTTGAGGAGTGGAGGCCGGAGAGGGGGACATCAGACAGGTTACAGTGCCATAGACTCCACCCTCCAACCCAGCTATTTGCTCCTGGGGAACTATTGTTGCCAATCTTGGCCCAGCACCCATCAAACCATTCTCTTCAACCCCCTGCTGTGCAGCAGACTTTCCCCTAGGGTTGCCAATCTCCAGGTGGGACCTGGAGATCTCCCACTGCTACAATTGATCTCCAGATGACAGAGATCAGTTCCCCTGAAGAAAATGGATGCTATGGAGGGTAGACCCTATGACATTATACCTGCTGAGTCCTTCCGCCCCCCCCAATGCGGCCCTCTACAGAATCCACCCCCCAAAACTCCAGGTATTTCCCTCCTTAGAGCAGGCAACCCTACTTTCCCCTCAGTGCCTGATGGTAGGCAACTTAGTTTGGTCCAGTCACCTACTTTGGCCTTTGGGAGAAAACATATTGGGGCCAATCCTGATAGGGTTGCCAACTCCCGATGGGAAATTCCTGGAGATTTGAGGGATGGAGCCTGAAGAGGGTGAGGTTTGAGGAGGGGTGGGACCTCAGACAGGTACAATGCCATAGACTCCACCCTCCAAACCACTCAGTCCCTCATGGGGAACCATTGTTGCCAATCTCCAGGTGAGGGCTGGAGACCACTCAAAATTACAATTGCTCTGCAGAAGGGAGGGCGGAAGTCAGCTGAAGTCAAAGGGGCAGATAATGGTAGGTTGATGGTTAGCTGGGAAGGAGATGGGGTTGCCAACTCCAGGCTGGCAAATTCCTGGGGATTTGAGGGGTGCAGAAGAGACTATCAGAGGTGGTTTGCCATTGTGCTATTCCTTGATGGTCTCCCATCTAAATACTAACAAGGCCCAATCCTGTTTAGCTTCTGAGATTTTATTAGATAGGACTATGATGCTCTAGAAGGTCAGACCATGATGCTCTAGCAGTTTATACATCTCTATGGTGGTTTAGCCAGTTCTGAAACAGGAAGTGATGTCCTGATGATGTTTCCCCCTCCCCTCTGTGGAGCAAGGGTGGGAGACTGGGAGCATGGCCAGGATTTCCCCTGCCATAATCTAATAAGCAGCAGTCCTACAGAAAGAAGACTGATAAAACTGTTTAGAAGATGATGTTAGGAAGCAGGGAAAGAAAGAAAAAACTTGGCAGCATTTAAAGAAAATGAATTGGGAGCTGGCAAAAGTAGCAAGAGGATTAGATTAGCATAATGCTCAGCTGTTACAGTTATGGAATCTGACAATCTGTGATGTAGGCTCTCATTTCTTGCCTTCCTGCAGTCCACTGCATAAACATAAAGCTTTTCCCCAATCACTGTTTTCTTGTCCTGAACCAGGAAGACCTTACAAATTCAGAGGATCAGGCAAGGACTGAACAACAATAACCTCTCTGCTGTAGCTAGCATACTAGCAGATTAAAATTGGTAGCTCCATCCAGGCATATCACGAGTTTATTAATATGATTAGAAAGTTTGGAAGATAGCCCAAGCTTTGCGCACAATTTCTGCTGGCTCCTACTGCAAAAAAAGAGGGCACGGCAGTGTGTGGAAATTAGCACACAGTCGAATACACTTTAGCAAAATCCTGCTGTGCTTTATCATGGAGAAAATTGCGTCCAAGACAGAGAAGGTCTTGGTGGAAGGACAAAACTCAACCCAAGGTAAGAGAGCTGAGGAAAAATAGGAAGGAGGTGTGTGGATGTCGCTAAGGTATTGGAAAGCACATAGTACAAACCATAACAATGGCGCAGACACATTGGCTGTGAGTCTTTCACAGAACCGGGAATGTGTTGCAGCGAAGTGGGGGACCTAATTGTTTCCCTCTGAATGAAACCTTGGTTGTTGTCATGCTGCTACTGGAAGACAGTAAATGCAAAGCCGGTGAAATGTTCACATAGACAGCAGTCTGCAACACAAGCATAGTAAGTAGCACTTCATCGACAATGGAAGGGTTTCAAGGGCTTGTAGCCTTAGTCTCTATGTATAGCTGAGATGCTGATTCCTTTGTATTCTGTTGAATGGAAAGTTATGTGAAACTTAAAAGTCTGCGTACCCGTCCATGAAAGTAAAATGTGACCAGATATCTGATTGATATTTATTACTTCATTAACACTTATGTATTTATTACATTTATTTATTAAACTTATTTATTACTTCATTTCTCAAAAAGACTTTTGCTGCACCCAGGGATGAAACGAAAGTTTGAAAGTGAATTGGTTTGGTTATCAGCTCAGGCTTGGACAGGTTTATACTAGGCTTGCCAAGCCTCCCAATACAGAGGCAAGCCTCTTGCTGGCTAGCTCTATTGCCTGCTGCCACTTGAAGCAGTGGTGGGAATTTTTTTAAAAAGTGACACTGCTGACCATAGAGTTTCAAGTTATTCCTAGACCTACTACTTGTCCCTTCTGGGTTGCACCCCAAAGTGATGTGGTGATGTCATGCCCACCCAGCCCAATCTCCATCCCCAGCCTTCCTGCTGGTTACAAGGCTTGTCCTGTCAAAACTGG